>NC_056727.1:69970127-70055127 GCF_019279795.1 Protopterus annectens | reverse complement strand
TTGGTAATGAAAACCATTAACAGGATCTGTTTAATCTTTTCATGAAATCCTTATATTGGTCTTTCATTAATACCTACATACTCTGAATGTACAATATCAGTGCAAAGAAGTTGCAGTTATATCTCTTATGGATGATGTAATCCCCTGATGACTGAATTCTTAAGCATCAGAGTTTTCACTATTATATGCGACCACTGAATTCAGTCTTGTTTTAATTTCCACATTAATTGTAGACACTTAGTATAACATGTAAGGTAAGGGTAATAATATCTGAGATATACTTAAGAAATTGTAGGTAAACTATTACATTAAATAATTTGGCATTAAATATTTCACAGGTTCAAAATCTATACTGGCTAATTAGAATGTTTTGTATGATCAGATTAAAACTGATCTTGACATGTGGTTTAAACTCTGCATTATTGTCTTCTCTAGCACATCTATTATCAAGATGAATATGCTTCTAAAATAGTTTAATATTTACTCAAACTTCAACATGCAAAACAGGAAATAAGACATTCTCATTCATAAATAAAATATCTGTGTCTATAAAAAATAAAATAAATAAACATTTCATGGTCTCAAAATTAAAAGTAAGAGTAAGATTTATGAACAGTCAACCCCACAAAGTATGGTTGCTATGCAGTTCCATACCACAGACGTGCGATTCATGAAGATTTGTACTCAGTAGAGTAAGACCTGGTATACAGTTATACCACTTTCTATAGTAGGAACAAGACAATACATGATTCACAAATACTATACTAACTGCATGCAACCTGACCCTCATGGGATAATATTTGGTAACAGAACAGTATACATACAGATTGTTCATAGGTTCATATGTTTTTACTAGATTAATGATAGCAAGGGCCATCGTAAGTCTAGCCATGGATCCCAAATCTCTAACAAGGTCACGTAACCTTGATAAGTGTAAGCAGGGTCTCGGCAGATGAACTATTTATAGGCTATTCATATATTTATTGCACTTGTGTCTGTACAGCTGCCCCTTCTCTGCTCATGTGCTACTCAGTTAATGGACATGCACAACAGCATTAGCCCAAAATCGATCAATCAATCAGTACCTCAACACATAAATAAGGTTAAGCAAGTACATTTGCTACTAAAGCTGTCCCTTCTCCCAAAACAGTGACATTGTTGAGCATCTGCTAATGGTAACTCAGCAGTAAATCTCCATATTCTCATAATACTGTTATAATCCTAGCTCTACCATCCAGTTTAATAAATTATTGCATAGCAAACAGTGCAGAACAATGAAAAGCTACTTATTAAGATGTGTAAATACAACATGCCTTAAAAGTAGATACCTTACTATGCAGCTGTTCCGTGCTGCTCTGTGTTGTGCAGTATTACTATATAGTGATTCCATCTGTGGCTCCTCTCTCATTATACAATGCTCTTTGCCATCTACATTAATATATTGAGATGAAGAGCCTAACTACTCTAAGAGATGTAATACAATTCAAAATCATTCTTTGTAAATGAATCCTATGAATCATATGTATGGGGTGGATATGGATGATCCTGCAACATAAATCCTGATGATCCACAGATGTGCCTATCTCCACAACATCACATGTATGTTGACTGAAAAATTGCATGCATGCATGCATGACACCTAAAACTTAGTCATGCTTTGAGTAGTTCATCTAAAGTATAGGAATGGCATGTTGTGGGGCTGCACTGCAAATTGAGTTAAAGGATATGAGTGAATGATGCATGCAGTTAACAATGTGATGGAAAGATTAATGAAAGCTAAAAGAAATGTAGAAATGAGTAAAAACAAAGTGCTGCAAAGTAATTAGGCTAAACAGGGATAAAACACAACTGAAGTTGTTGGATGAATACAGCATATTTATATGACAATTAGACCCTTTAGAACTAAAGTTTCAGCATGGAAAGAATGCAGTGTTTATGAAGACCACAAACTTTATTAGGTGAATAGCAAACATCATGAATCCATGCTCTGTTTTTTTTTTTTTAATGAAAGGGAGTATGCCAATATAAAAAGTAGGAAATATTGCTTATGGAAAACCAGCTTTATCCTATGTATTTCAGCATACCATTACTTAGAGGAAAATAAGAGAAACAAGATGAGGTGTAAAGGTCTAGGCTGATGCATCACTTTTTGCAATGAGAGATGAAGTGGCACTTGAAAAGCATGGATTTACTACAAATATCTATAAGTAGTTCCAGGATAATCTTAGCCAGATGCTTGTACCCCCTCTTCATATAGGAATAAAGATAATAATGTTGCCAGATTCTATGAGTGATGTCGTTCAATACATTGATTTACCAATAACTCAGAAACAGGATTACTAGTGCACTTTAAAAATACCACATTGATCTGGTAGGAATTGTAGTTTGTTACTCAGACATGGTGGCCAAAATGCATCCAGTCAGTGTCAGTGGAGCAACAGGTAGCATACTCATATTATGTGCAGAAAGTTGTGGGTTCAGTTTCATAAGGAAGGTGCTGCACTCCTAAGAGTGCCATCCTTCAGATGAGATGTTAAACCAAGGTCCCATCTGCTTGAGTTGGTGGTAGCTTAGGTAGATGTAAAAGATCCCATGGAACCTATTATAAAAGAGTAGGGCTGTTTTACTTATATACAAGAAGAACTCTTATTTACAACATGTTTGCAAATATTCACCAATGTACATATATATATGCATATATATTTATACATATTTGTAATTTCCTTTACAATCATATTAACTTTTCATCCCTATTAGACCCCATTACTTTTTTTCCATAACCATCATCTGATTTTACTTAAAATTGTTGATAAAATCCATTTACAATTAAACATAATTTCATTATAAACCATATGACATAAAATAACTTTATTTATTCTTTTAGTATATTCTTTACTTCTATTTTTTATTATCCATATTTAATTATATCCATGTTTATTTTATCCACTTCTTTTATATATTTGAAAAAAAATCTTCCTTACATAGTTTTCCCCATAACTTTGTTACTTTTTTACATTTCAATAACACATGTTTCATAGCTTAGGCTTCTTGACAATGCTCTATCACTTTTCTTTTCATATATCGTATTTCCTTTTGCTGGCACTTTATTTATTACCGGTCTCCACAAAAAGTCCTGACATTCTTATTTCTGATTACACCATTTGCTTGTTTTTTCAGCTTTAATGTTTTCATCTGTTAGATTTTCATATAGTTTTACATAGTAATGTGTTATTGTTATATTCTTATACCATACTTTCTAGCTTTTTCTATAGCAGCAATTTTTTATTTTCCACAAAACTATTTTTACTTGATAATGTTTTATTTCTTATTATTACAGTATTTTCTCTTTTACTCTTTTTCCCATACTCAACATTTATCATACTTATATTTTTAGAATTTTGCTACTAATGTATCATCTTTTTTTAGTTTTCCACTTTAAGATTTTGGAGAAATTTAATGAAACAGCATATACCACTGAGTTAATTGACCCTAAACTTCCTTCCTCTTTATTTACATACACAACTCCTATTTTTACTAAGTTTAATCTAGAACCCCATAAAATTGAAACAAATATCTGCATTCCATTTTAAATACTGTTGGCAACATAGATACGCTTGCTAAGAATGCTATTTTTCCCACTAGTACTGAAGTTATCAAATAAGCCTTTTTCTAAATGATAATTTATTTGTTCTCCATAAAGGCAGATTTGTTTTATTTCTATTGTTTTTTTTCCATTGAATTCTATTTACATCTTTATTGCCAAATTTTATACATAACATAGAAATTTCATTCATTGTAAAATATATGCCCCCTATCGTTACTGCTTCAGCTAAAACTTTACTTTTCTCTTTATTTAAAGTCATCCCTGTCACCTCTAGTTGCCCATTTGTGCAAATTATTACTTCTTTTATCCAATTTTTATTTTAAATATCATCTGCATATGTTAACACAACTGGAATTCTTATCCCTTCAAGTGTTATATAATATGCCTCCTTCATTGCATAATTTATTCCACATACTATCACATTCATAACTAATGCAAAGCGTATACAACTTATTGAACCTCCGTGTTTTACACTACTCTTCATATGTACCTCTTGGTTTATCCTGACATTTACAAGTATTTTTATTATTACTATATGCTGACATGCATAATTTCCATATTTTCTCACTTATATTATATTCTTTCATTATTACCCACAAGATTTCATGTCCATGTTATTAAAGTCTCTTATCATGATTTTTGGTTCTCCTTTTCTGTTCATAATATCATCCACAATTTCTTTAACTAAAATTAATCATTCTTGAAAACCCTCCCCCTTTAAACTATATACACTATCTTCAACAATAGTTTGCATTTTAGTTTCAAATCTCTTTTGTATTATTTTCATAAAGATCTTAAAATCATTATTATTCAATAGCATCGATCTCCAGTTTTTTAATTGTGTTCTATCCTCCATCCATCGCTCAGCTATCCAGTGCATCACCGAACGCTGCTTACATGCTTCCTTTCTAACTTTATTTCTTTGTTTACATCTGTTTACCAGGGTACTGTACTGATCAATACTGACCAATATCAGGTACAGCCTGGGTGCTTAATACCAGAAACGTAACATTTTATATATTGTTAATATAAAGCACAATCTACATATAATAATGCATGCCTTACTTGAGCATAAAATAGTTTTATATCCATATGCATTTCCAGAGGATATGGAATAATTGCAATAATAACATACCCCCATATCTCATCCTACAACACAGTGCATGTTCAGATAGGGAGACTACCCCCTTCCATGCTTTTCTGGTCCCTTGTAATTTATGATTGTCACTTACCTGGTCAAAAGTAATCACCATAGTTTCTAAATATTTCATCTTCTCTTCTTTAAACACTTTTTTTTTGTCAGAAAGGCATATTTCACATTTGTAACAAAGATACAATATACTGTGTTTATCTAGTGCAGTAGTCTTATAAGCTATTTTTGAAAATGATTAAAAGTTGACCATATGCATACATGTGTTGATAACTGCTGTCTACAAAAACAAATCACTGAATTTGCTGGAAAATCTATGAAAACATTTTCTTTCCTGTAATGGGCACTCTGCAGTGAAAGCTGCTTTGAAAGAAGATTTCAGAAAACTCATAACTCAGCTGACCCTTTAGAGTAATTGAGTTCTGACAGTCCTTTGAGAATTTGCTATTCTAATAACATATATTGAGTTGTATGGAGTTAGAAGTGGTATGTATACTTACACACAAACACACACACACACACACACACACACACACACACACACACACACACACACACACACACACACACAGATGCACTCACACACAAACACAGAAAATAGGTAGACAGAGTCTCATGGGAAATGAAGATATGCAGCTGGTTAACTTGACTGAAAACATTAATCTATAAATATATGTAATGTTTTCCATATAAAGACTTGTAGCAGTGACATATCTCCTTAAGTGAAATTAAAAACTATTTCATACAGAAATAAAAGTGTGATTTGGTTGAATAGTCTTTCCTTGTGTCTTTCTTCAATGATCAGGAATGCATGGATCATGCAATCCCAAATAAAACCAAGACCCAATCCTCCAAAGGCAGACGTCCTGTCTGGTGGACCCCAGCCATAAACAAACTATACAATAGAAGGAGGAAGCTACTACATGATAGAGCAAAATCCCAAAAAGGGAAGGCATCTCTGATCAGTATTAGCAAAAAACTACGGGCACTCATAAAATCGTCTAAGGCCAGCTTTGAGAGAAAAATTGCACAGGCCACTAAGGATAATCACAAGGCTTTCTTTAGTTATGTTAGTAACCTGGGTGGGAATTCCCAGATATGCTCAGAATTAGTCCAGAATGACAAAAAATACACCGAACCCACAGACATTGCCAACATGTTAGCTAACAGGTTCAGCGCAAACTTCTCCCCCCCCTCCCCACCAAAAGGGCAACTATCTATCCCAGCAGAGTGCTGCCCCCCTGACATCTCAGATGCTCAGGTAAGAGCCGCCCTCTCCAAAGCAAAAAACACAGCATCAATGGGACCATACAGTGTCCCGGGCTGTGTCCTACATGAACTCCAAGAAGAGCTAAACCCAAACATAAAACTACTGTTCAATCTCAGCCTTACTACAGGATATGTACCCAAAGAGTGGCGTACAGCAACAGTGGTCCCTCTCCACAAAGATGGTGCCTCAACGGATCCTGGAAACTATCGCCCCATAAGCCTGACTAGCTTGGTCTGCAAAGCTATGGAAAGGATCATCATGGACCTCATAAATAAAGATATTGGAGAACTACAGACACTGGATCCTACCCAGTTCGGCTTTGTTAAGGGCAGATCCTGCCTCTTAAACCTGGTTGATTTCTTTGAAACAGTCACCAAGGCCATTGATGAGGGGAAGGTGGTCCACACAGCCTACCTGGACCTCACAAAAGCCTTTGATACAATACCCCACTCTGGCATTATAGATAAGCTCACCAGCTTAAATATAAACCCCTATGTCACTAGATGGGTTGCAAACTGGCTCAAGGACAGAACCCACATGGTTAGAATTGCTGGAGCCATGTCAGACTCCAAACCAATTACAAGTGGCGTCCCACAAGGCTCAGTCCTGGGACCTCTCTTGTTTGGTATATATTTCTCGGAGGTACAGGCCAACACGGAAGGACTGTGGCTGACCAAGTTCGCAGATGACTGCAAACTGGGCGCCATAATCGACTCTCCAGCCAACACAAGCATCCTCCAAAAGGGCCTCATAGAAACAGACAACTGGTGCCAGAGCCATGGCCTCAAGCTAAATGCCAAAAAGTATATAGTCATCCCCTTTGGCAAAAACAAAGTCCCCACAAATTACCACATAGGTGGTAATCCATTAAGTACAGAAGAAGTAATTAGGGACCTGGGGACCCAAGTTGATAGCAATCTCTCATTTGACAACTACATGGCCAAAGTGGTTAGAAAAACATTTTATATAGCCCACCTAATCATGAAGGGATTCACATCTAGATCAGGGGAGGTCATCGTGCCTCTTTACTCATCCCTCATCAGGCCCATAATTGATTACAATGCCCCTTTTGGGATGTACCTTATCAGACACCTGCAGCAACTGGAAAGACCCCAAAAGTACCTCACCAAGAGGATCAAAGGGCTCAAACAGATGCCATATGCTGCCCGGTTAAAGAAACTCCAGCTCTACTCAGTGGCATACCGCCTGCTCAGAGGCGATCTGTGCCTGACGTATAAAGCCATGTCCAACCCGGAATTAATGGACATGCTGCACCTCAGAAAATCCAAATCCCATCGAGCCACGCTCGAGAGACTTGAACCTCAGCACTGAAATAAATAGGACATGCTGGAGGGACAGATTCATAACCCAGAGGCTCCATTCACTCTGGAATAAAATCCCAGTCCAGGTTAGGCAGAGTCCCTCATTGACTCTCTTCAAGAGGAATCTTGATGAGTGGATGGGAGATCGTAGGTTTACCCCGGGTATCACTTCTGTGTCACTGTTAGACAGAGGCACAGTATACTAACCTCAAAAAAGGGCATAGCAAAATTAATTTAAAATGGGTGGCGAAAGCCAAACACACTCTGGCTAGGCTTATAAATGCCCTAGGGCAGATAGCCTAGTATGAACCTATGAACCTATGAACCTATGAGCAGTTGAATACATGCAATTGATGAGCACCATGCAGTGGTTAATAAATGCTGAAATGCTGGCTATCATTTCACCCTTTTGATGGGCCTGATGAGGTGCTGTACTCTACATCTGTTTTCTATTGGGAGCAGATTTCTTGAGAACCCAGCCAAACATAAGAAATCACTGGACTTATGATCTTCTTCAATATGTATGTGGATTTGTTTCGAAGGCTACACACTTTTCATGGATTGCATACACCAGATGCTTCTTTCATATGGAGAACTTCTAGAGCAACTTTCTGAAGTTTCAGCACAAGTGAGGGGACTCCCATTTTGAATAGATTAGTTTTGCTTATTTTGGTCAGATGCAAAATCAGAGATCAAATATCACAGGAAGAATAATGATGCAGTGGTGATTAGTGGGATGTAAAGCATCTATATTATATCCTCGAAGAGGCGTTCCATTGAACACCTTTTCATCGACCCTTAAAACACAAACTGTCATAACAGCAAATGGCCACATCAGCGATTTCATTCTCTGGGAAAGAAATTGCTTGCCCAAAAAAGAAGAACATATCACTACAAACATTCCAACGTAGGGGGCTGAGCTTCCCCATACTCCCACTAACTAAATATACCAACTCCGATATTACACTACAGTGGGGAAAATGGCAAACTAACAAGGATGGCCAAGTGATTTCTTTCCCATGGAAAGAAATTGCTGATGTGGCTATTCACTGTTGTGACTGTTCTTAACTTCATAATAACGTGACAAAGTTGCCGAAAATGTAGTTTCATGAGTACCCAGATCACCGTAAAATAACTCCGGAAAAAGAACCACTTGGCCACCATGGTGAATTTTGCCCTTTTCTCCACCGTAGTGCAATATCAGGGTTGCTATAATTTGATTTGGGGAGTGGAGAGGCACAGCCCCCCACATGGGAGTTGTGGAGGCTGAAGCCTCCCCACTTGGGTGGGTCTGATTTGCTTTGGTTTGTTGTTGAGGAGTTGTTGGATAAGTGGTTCATTTCCCAGAGTTATTTTATGGTTATACAGGTGTTCATGAAACTATATCTTTGGTAGCTTCATCACTATATCTTTGGTAGCTTCATCTCTTCATTATGAAGTCTGATGAAGTGGGATTTTGGTAAATAGATCTATATATATAGAACAAAAATGGAAAAGTTGAAGTGGCAAAATCAAAACTCTCACATAAAACAATAATGTATAAACAATAAATTCTATAAAAATTCTATATAAAAAAGTAGTAACTACCTATGTATATACAAAGAGAACCTAGATTCAAGTATTACCTTAAATTTAATATAATATAATAATATTGTAGCAAAATGTCCACTACAATGTGGTTATACCAAAAAATATTGTTGCAATTCACAACAGTTTGGTAACAAAGTCCACGGCTTCACTCGCTATGGAATGCTCAACCTGCAAACAACCAGCCAACTTGTAGTCAACTTATGTGGTCACCTGCAGTAAATGTTAAGAGCTGTTCAAACAGCTGGAAAACCCACCAATATTCAATCCAATTCTTTCCTCCACTTATTCGACAGCTACAACAACATTACAATGTCAAATCTTCTGCTTATTTGGCAACCAACAGCAGCATAATAATGTCAGATTAGCTGTATTATTCTCGTCTCTCCGCTTCCAAAAATGGCTATAACTGACGAGCAGTTACTCAGTTAAGGCTGATAGCAATATCTCCTCTCCGCTGCAGAAAAGACTGCAGCATATAACCAGTCAATGATAAATTGTAGCAAACAAAGGTCTCAATAAGCTTCTCAGCTATACACCAACGGCGGGAAACCGTCAGTGTTCAAAATTGAATCTATCCTTTGTTAGCTCTGCAGCTCGGCTAAGAAAGGCCAAACAGACACACAGTTAGTTGAATATGCTTAACAAATAGCGGCCAAAACCGCTAAAATGAACCTTATACTTTTCTCAGCTAGCTCTTCAGCTCGTATCCTCAGCGCTGCAACAAATGAATGGTTTCAAATATATTCCATACGAAAATCTTTTCAAGCAGCCATTCGGCACTTCAAATAAAAAAGAAAAAGAATCTCGTTTCTCAAGCATATATAAGATTTATTAAAAGAATATGGCAAGCGCTTTCACCCGTAGGCTTCATCAGGCCATTACATACAAATCCCATTTTAAATGGGTTTTTATAACTTTTCTTACCCATGGACATGATGTCATATCTTGTTCTATTATTCAAATATTTATTAAAAAACCTTTTATTTGATCACTTAAAATGTGTGCTATTAAAGCTACGTAACCTAGGATACTTATGCAGTATAAATTAATTATAACAAATTTTATATGATCCATTTGTGTTTCAGCATTTAAAAATGTTTAAATGTGTAAAAATATATTTATTTAGATGCCAGCACTATGTCAAATCTTCTGCTTATTCGGCAGCTAACAGCAGCACTATAATGTCAAAAAACTGTATAATTCTCGTCTCTCCACTTACAAAAATGGCTATGACAGACAAACAGTTACACAGCTGAAGCTGATAACAACATCTCCACTCCGCTGCAGAAAAAACTGCAGCAAATAACCATAACATATAAAAAATAATAATAACCATAGCAAGTCTTATACGGTCCATTTATGTTTCAGCATTTAAAGATGTTTCAACTTATAAAAATGTCTGTTTAGATGCCAACATTACAAAATTTGTTATATATCAAGTGCAGATCCAATTCCACAGTCAACTCCATTATTTTAATCTGTCCACAAGTGCATCCGACTATATAAAATACAAGTCCTGCATTATCTTATTTGATTATATTTAGAGCATTTATTCTTGACTAATGCTCTAATTGGTGCACTTCATGAATGTTCAGAGGCTTCAAGCTGGACTGTTCAGCCTTTCTTAGCCGAGCTGCAGAGCTAACAAAGGATAGATTCAATTTTGAACACTGACGGTTTCCCGCCGTTGGTGTATAGCTGAGAAGCTTATTGAGACCTTTGTTTGCTACAATTTATCATTGACTGGTTATATGCTGCAGTCTTTTCTGCAGCGGAGAGGAGATATTGCTATCAGCCTTAACTGAGTAACTGCTCGTCTGTTATAGCCATTTTTGGAAGCGGAGAGACGAGAATAATACAACTAATCTGACATTATTATGCCGCTGTTGCTTGCCGAATAAGCAGAAGATTTGACATTGTAATGTTGTTGTAGCTGTCGAATAAGTGGAGGAAAGAATTGGATTGAATATTGGTGGGTTTTCCAGCTGTTTGAACAGCTCTTAACATTTACTGCAGGTGACCACATAAGTTGACTACAAGTTGGCTGGTTGTTTGCAGGTTGAGCATTCCATAGCGAGTGAAGCCGTGGACTTTGTTACCAAACTGTTGCGAATTGCAACTATATTTTTTGGTATAACCACATTGTAGTGGACATTTTGCTACAATATTATTATATTATATTAAATTTAAGGTAATACTTGAATCTAGATTCTCTTTGTATATACATAGGTAGTTACTACTTTTTTATATAGAATTTTTATAGAATTTATTGTTTATACGTTATTGTTTTATGTGAGAGTTTTGATTTTGCCACTTCAACTTTTCCATTTTTGTTCTATTTTACTTGGATTATATATATATAGGAGAAGTTGTTTAGCAAGCAGTACGATTCTGTTTTGTAGATCTATATATATGTGTGTGTGTGTGTGTGTGTGTGTGTGTGTGTGTGTGTGTGTGTGTGTGTGTGTGTGTGTGTGTGTGTTTGCATGCATGCAATAAGGCACCAAGGGTTGTGCATAATGCAGATATAGCCACATGAAACAGGGTACCCAAAGGTTGTTGTAAGGCCTCATAATCTACGTAAGTATAGTAATATATGTACGATGGATACCCTCAAGTATCGTATTCATGTATAACATGAACACCTGAATTTTTTTATAGTTTAAATTTTTTATTCTCTAGTTTATATATGGCAATTATATATACATATATATATATATATATATATATATATATATATATATATATATATGTGTGTGTTTTTTTTTATCCATTGACTGGGTTAGTCTCTCTAGGCTAGCAGCCTCTTTTCAGGACAGCCCCAAGGTGAAATTTATACTACAGGGCATCAAAGAATTTACCTTATTTTTTTGTTAGGTGTCATGGGAGCTTTTATATCCACCTGAGTTACCACTGACTCAAACAGATGGGGTTCTTGATTTAATGTCATTCTTAAAGGTCCACTCAGGAGTACAGCTTCCCCCTTATGCTGCACTGCAGTATCAATAATCAATCTACCTGGTGTTGGAACAGAACCCACAGTTTTCTGCACCAAAGGTCAGTGTGCTACCTATTGCATCACTGACACTTCAGAGATTTTTGCAATATATTTGAGTGAAGAATATTTCCCCACATATTTAAATAGTTGACTACAGTGCAGAATGTGGAATGGCTTCTTGTCACAATGATGACTGTTTTTTGTCAGACTTACCCTATAGTGTTTCATTTTCTCTTTCTGGAGTTTATGCTTTCAGTTGCCTATGGAGATTATTTTTTACCTTATTGGATGCCACTTACTGTCATGCTTAGGAAATGTAATTACATTTGAGATTAATTGCTTTTATTGCAGTAAAGTGTGTTTAGTTTGTGCCGAGTCCAGATTCCTGCTTTTATTCTATTTCTTTTGCATTATTGCCTTTTTTGTAGACTTAGTAATGTATTTGAGTCAGTGATGTGTATTTCTGGTGTTTTGGTGTTGTTCTTTACCAATTAATTGATTTGCTTTTTGTTTTTTGGAGTATTTCTGTGTTTTGTAGTTGCCCATGATGAATCACTTTTCAAGATGGTGACAGTTTGTTGGATTTTGAAGCTCGTTGCACATCAGGGATCTGTAAGTAGATGTGACATCCAGGTGGCCTTCATTAAATTTTTCTTGTGCATGAAATAGATATGATGTACAGTTAGCTAGCAATTTGACTGGTCAGTTTACTTGTCAGTTTTATGTTGTTGTTTGTCTTTCAGCTTTTTCCCAGTAAAGGGTTGCTACAGCGGAACTCCGGTCTGCTAATGATTGGCAGTAGATTTTTTATGAAATGCCGAGGTGCCAGCTAGACTCCCAACCTTCAACGAAGGTACGCCCATTTATGTACGCATGTCTTTCGAATGCTACCCAACCGCAGGGAGGACATGCAGACTCCATGCAGAAGGCACGCCTAAGCCAAGCCGAGAATCGAATGGGAGAACCTCTTGCTGTGAGGCAACAACGCTACCACCGTACCACTGCGGCATTTTACTTGTCAGTTTTATAATTATAGTAATTGGAAGGACTGATGCATAACCAAGTCAAAGGCACTTATCAAACGCCGTACCACCGCTGCATTTTACTTGTCAGTTTTATAATTATAGTAATTGGAAGGACTGATGCATAACCAAGTCAAAGGCACTCATCAAAATCTACAGTAGAGGATGTACAGGCATCACTTTGTTTGTTTGTTTGTGTCTTTCGGCTTTTCCCGGTTAGGGGTCGCCACAGTGGAACTCCGGTCTGCTAATGATTGGTAGTGGATTTTTATGAACCGGGTTACCAGCCCTGATGCACAACCTTCAACGAAGGCACACCCCATTCACGTATGCCTCCACCAAAATCAAATATCCTAATAAAGCTGTATATTGACGTTCAGCATGGTCACTAACTTTAAATGATTTACATTTTTTGTGTGAGAGTGTATAGCTCTGGGGCTTGGGGAGGGAAGATGTGATAATAATCAGTATTATCAGTGACAGGTTATATTAGATGCTTTTTATGCTGCGGTTATAAACACAATTAATAATGTTGAAAGTAATTTAAAGAGAAGTTCTTAAGAAACTGATTATTTTTTAACTCATTTGCATTCTTTTTTTCATTAGATAATTTTAGTTCTTATTTTTTTATCTGTGTATTTAAAATGCCTAATTGAAATATCCTTTGTAGTCTGATGTAGTCTGTTTTTATATAAGCATGACTTACCTAGTAATGCTGAGTTGTCTGTGAGCGTATGAGTTGTCAGGGTGGGCATGACAAGGTGTACCCCCTTTTATGGGAGTGTTATCTCTCCTCTTGGCAGTTCCATCAGCAGGCACATTTAGAAGAGAAGATAGGACCCATTGGCAATGACCTCTCAGGTAGGAGGTTGTGCATCATGTTGAGGAATTATTGGCTATACAGTGACTGTTTAGTCACATGTACAGTTCTGATTTCTTTATTTTGTTTATTTACTATATTTAGTTTTATTTTTTCATAATAAAAACTATCCTGAGTCACATTAGTGGTGTCTGGGTGGGGGTGTTAAGTTTTATATTAAAAATGTTAGATAAGGAATATATTTAAAAATGTGAAACAAATAAACAACCACTTCCAGTGTTATTTTGGCGACCTTAAGTCATGCTAATGGTGGCTGGCAATGGTTGATTATTTTAATTTATTTTATTTATTGCAAGAATGCTACAGATTATAAAAAAGAAAGGAGAAAGAATGAAGAGGTAAGGAAAATCATTACATGCCTTTATATTCCCCTACCTTTAATCAATTCTGCCATCCATGCTGAAGAGCCATTCTCTATGTGCTGCAGTACAGAGGATAAGGTCTTGAGGGTTGGGATTAATGTTTATAAGACCTTGAGGGGTTGGCTTAATGGTTATGGTATTTACCTCACACATCCAAAGTGATGGGCTTGAATCTCACTTTTGGAAGTAAAAAAAAAAAGGAGAGAAGAATAACTGAGAATACTATGGTGGTACAAAGGATTCATTGGTTGGGTTTTTGGGGGGCAAATTTATATAAAAATATATAGCTATATAAAAATGTATCTGCTAATAATACTAAAGAATAAAATAATAGTATATAATTAATGGTCATTAGGTTTGATAATTGTAAGGAGCAGCTGAGCCAGGACCAGCCATGATTAAGAAGGCTTGGAAGAAGACCATCAGGGATTCCTCCAGCCAAAGGGTCACCCCTTCCTGCCTGTCTGAAGTATCAACAGAACCACAAGGTATCTTTCTTGTTGGATCAGCAGGGCCTAGTATTAATGGTAGGGGTCAATCTTTTGAGGATTTTGTTGATGAGTTTATAAATTCTTTTCCAGAAAAGGAGAGGGTTTGGTTGTTTGACTTAGCCTAGAACGAAACTTTGGTGCCTCTGCAGCTGTGGTTTCTGGAGAGGGGGCACATACTGGTGCTGGCCAGGTTGCCCACCCATCTTTACCAAACTGGTATATTGGGTCCAAGGAGGCCAGTGGTTCAGAGAGAGAGAGAGGGCCTACCTAATCTGGATGATTGTGTTCCCCAATTATTGTCCCTAGTGACTATGCTCAGCCTTTCAGGTTCTAATTCCCCTGGCTGTCACACCATGGCTGATGTTCCCTCCAAGGTCAAAGACAAGATTTTCAAAGGAGAGTTTTAAGATATCTTCGACCTACCTGACAAATAGGAAGTTAATCACATCTTGAATGGCAAAAACATGTATAAAAAGGACTTGATGGCAGCCTTAGTGGGCATCAGGAAAAAGGCATGAGCCAGGATACTATTAAGGAACTGGGACACTTGGTCACTGGGTTTTATGGTGTTTATGGGGGTGATCACTGAGAAGGTCTCCAGTCAGGCCTTGCCTATTAGCCTACTTTGTGGCCATAAGGGAATCCCATCATTTCAAAGGAGGGGGGCTCTGGTTGGCTGAATTATTATCAGAGTTTTAGGAAGCTGAACGTTCTCAGTAAGTCCCTCAGCTTGGAGTTGAGGCATCCTGACATATGGCTTAATGCCATGATGGACAAGCAAGTAGCCACCGGAATTGATGGAGGGGTTGATAATATAAAGGAAACAAAGTTTTGCTGGGACTTCAAGCATGATAAATGTATTTGGCCTGCTTTCAAATGCAGCCACTTGTTTTCAGGATGTGGAAAAGTTCACCCTGCTTCCAGGTGCTGGGGGATAATTGCTTAAGACAGGCCTGTTTTTTCCACTTCCCAGGCAGCAATCACTCTTCTTAAGGATGTCTCCAAAGGCTTTCCAATTCATACACAGCTCTGTTACATTCCAAATTAGTTAATAATCTCTCATTCCTCAGAGGGCATGAACACATTTCTGCTGTGATGATAGAGAAAGAGTGATCTGCTGGCAGGATAATTAGCCCCTTTTCCACCCCCATCCCTCCATGACCTGTTTTTAAATGTTCCCTCATTCTGTCTGGTTCCCAAGAAACATGAAGGTGAATTCAGGTTAATTCATCATCGGTCCCACCCAGCAGGGGGTTCAGTGAATGGTTTTATTGTCAGCAAGCTGAACAAGGTACACTACTCACTTTGAACAAGGTGGCAGAGGTCATTATGGCCTATTCTGATCACTGGATCTGCAAGATGGATATACAATCCACTTTCCATCTTCTCTATGTGAGACAAAGAAGATTGGCCTTATTTAAGTTTTCAGTTTGACTGTAAAATATTTTTTAACACTGCAATGCCAATGGGGTGGGCTACATTCAAACTATTTAGCACAGCTTTACATTGGTGCTGGCAACAGCAAGCACCCTGCCAGTCAGCAGTCCACTACTTAGAGTTATTTATTTATCATTTGTTTACCAGGAAAGTCCGACTGGGACAGAGCCCATTTTTTAGTGTTGGCCAGGGGAGGAACAATCCAGATGCATGTCTTTGGAACGTGGGAGAAAACCGGAGCACTTGGAGGAAACCCATGTGAATGCAGGGAGGACATACAGACTCTACACAGAAGGCACCCCAGCCAAGAATCAAACCAGATAACCTCTTGCTGTGAGGTAATAATGCTAACCACTGCAACACCGCACCAATTTTCTGATAGTGGGAGAGGGTCAGGATGGTGCTTTAGAGGCCATGTCTATATTTAAGAGCGTTGTTCTTAGTTAGCGGTACCATTGGCCAGTGACAAATCAGAAGGACCAAGTCAAGTCTTGACCTTTCTGGGTTTGGAAGTTAATACTATTGATAACTCATTCAAGCCTCCTTTGCTCAAACTTCAACAAGTCCAGCAGTTACTTTGGAGATTTTTGGGATCCAGCAAAGTTTGCACAGGAGAAAACATGCGGCTGCACAGGTTGATGAACTTTGCATGCATGACAGTCTTTCCTGGCAGTACTTTTCTGCAGGCCATTTCTGCCTTGTTGAAGGGTAACAGGCCCAAGCAGTACTTTCTGCAGCTGACCAGATGGTTGAAGGATGACCTTTGGATTTGGTTCACATTTTTGAGCCAGTTTAATGGACTTTCATTTTTGCAGTCCCCTTGGGTTACCTCCAATGACCTTGAGCTTTTCTCTGATGCAGTAGGGGGATCCAGTATGGGGTTGTTACTTCCAAGGCAGCTGGTTTGCTGAAAGTTGGTCAGAAAGCTGGTCCGAGTAGAGGAAGAGGAACATTATGTTTTCAAAAATGTTTCGGGTGGTGGTTTTGTTATGGAAGGACAAGTTGCATAGTAGGAAGATTGTTTTTCACCCAGACAATATTTCGGTGGTGCACACTCTCAATAAATGTTCTGCGAGATCCAAGCGTGTCCACTTTGTTATCATACTTTTAGTTTTGCTGAGTTTAGAGATTAATTTGGCATTCTCTTGTGTTCATGTTCTTGGTCATCTTATCCCCTAGCTGACAGTCTCTCCCATTTCCATTTTGCCAAGTTTTGCCAGTTGGTCAAGCATTCTGATCCAAAGGGCTCTCCAGTTCCTCTTGGAGTCTGGCTAACTGGAGAAGACAAACAGTATCAACTTTTGCTAGCTCTTGGGACAGCAATTCTATGAAGGCATATTCATCATCCATCCAGGTTTTCAAAGATTTTTGCGTCTTTTCTCTCTAGTACCAGGACATGGGGGGTGCAGTTGTTACTTCAATTTTCTAGTGGCCAGGTACACCACAAGTGATTTACCCAAAACTCTCATAGTGAATCTTGCTGGTTTAGGATGGTTGAAGCATTTTTTGGCATTTGGGAAATGTCTGGCAACTGGGTGATTGTGAGGGTACTCAAAGGCCTTGAGAGTTTTCAGGGGGTTTCCCAGAATTTCAGAAAGCCTATTGGGAAACAAATCCTTCCCCTTTTTATTCAAGGTCTCTATAAATTACTTTGTGATTTTCATATGTTTGTTACAATAGCAGCTTTATTCATGTCTTTGTATCCGGGTGCCTTCCATGCCATTGAACTACTCCTTTACATCAGCTGGAAGGACCTTGCCATGCACAATGATTTATCCTGCTATGGGTAAAGAAATCTAAGACCAATCTATCTCAGAAAGGTCAACAGGTATGTTTAGACAAGGCCATTGGGCTTGCCATTTGCCCAGTGCATTGGTTTAAATTCCTGCATAACATCACCCCCCCACAAGAAAACAGTCAGGACTTATTTTTGTCTGGGCTTTGAGCAGGCCTTTAAGCCTTGAGGAGATCAATTTATTTATTAGGCAAGCCATGACAGAGCAAGGGTATTCCTCACATTCTTTCTGGATACTTCATACTTCTGACTTGGCCATGGAAGGGCATTCTGTCAAAGTCATTCAAAGAATGTGAAGGTGGATATCTGAAGCCTTTTTGTATTACATTAGGCATTCATTTTTATTTCTGTTGCAGGGTAAGAGGTAATTTGGCTCTTGGGACATTCTTTCATTGACAGAGCTGCAATGTGAGCCTTGTCCTGCACAGCTGATCATTGAATTTCTTTTGATCTTAACCGTTGGACTGTTTATTCTTTTGGTTTCCTTCGCCTCTGATGGTTTCAATTCTGGGAAATTTGGCATAAAATCACCATGGAGGAAGCCTTACCCAGAATTATTGTAATGCACCTTGAGGGTAATGATTTATCTTAGGCTCCTAAAAAAATCCTGTTGGCCAGAATGGTGTCTGATATGCATTGGTTGCATCATCCCAAGACTTCATTGGAAAGACACTACAGGTGCTACTGAGAGAGCAAGACATTTCATAAACCATAGAGTTATAAGGGCTGCTAGTCAAATTGGCTTCCATGTGATTCAGCACAGAGATCTTGACAGACTGGATCCTGATTTTTATGATTTGGATAATGTTCATTTGAATGACGTGGGTTTGACTTGTTTAGTTTGGATATTGTTTTTGCTATTAAAGAGTTTTTCAAAGCTTAACTTGGCTCCTCCCATGACCCAGATTCTCCTTTTTAAGGCCCGCTTTTGGGTAGGGGGCATGGCACATGAAGAGTTGTTGGTGACCTTATGGCTTCACCCCCATTGTTTTCCCCCCTGTTACTGTTCAGTGGCCTCAGCTCTCCTCAGGTTGGACCCAGATTTGACCAGTGGCCACATCAGGGGGTATGTGGCTTGTAAGGATGAGTTAAATAGGTTTGCACTATGTCCAAGGTTGCTTGAAATATGCACCCGTTTTTTTCTGCAGTGGCAGCTGCAATAGACTGGGTTATGCCAAGTGGCTTGAGTTAATGGTTTAGTGGCTATTGGTTTATATGTTGCATATGAATTATTGTGGCATCAATAATGGTTGTCAGTGGTTATTATTTAATAAAAGGTCTCAGAGTCAATGTGGTGTGGTTTCTGACTCAGCTCAGTGGACAAAGGAGCTTATTGTGGGCAGTTGTTAATGGTTTTGTTGTCCTTTGGTCACTTACGTATCAGTGCTTACATATTTTATATATCTTTATGGTATAATATATATTCTTTTCCTTTGTGGGTTAATCAGTGCTACTCTGATTTAATAAGTGATCTCCTAATGTGTTTGTTTAAATTATCAGTTCTGTGTCATGTGATATAAAATTTTGATAACTAACAGACCTTCTGGGAGGCCATTAAATCTGAGGCAGAAATATGATTTGTTTCAGCTTACACAGACTATTGTGAAATGTTTAGTAAGCATATTGTCAGACTGACTATTGTTATCAATTATTACCAATATACACATGTCTAGACCCAATACCTACATGTTCTAATGCTGGCATCTCCATGTTTAGGTATTTTGAAAAAAATGAAGGCAGAACCATGCCTCCTCCCCTTTTGCATCTTGTCAGAGATTCATCTGATGCCAAAGCTTCCAGGACCAGAGTGCAATTGCCTGTTAGTCTTAGGATAGTGGACTTGTACTCCCTGGTACAAACATTAATTTGTTGGATACCTTGCATAAAGTAGTGAAGGTAGTTTGCATTCATTTATTCTTCACTTTTTCTTAATGTTTAGACCATGGTCAATAGAAATCATGTTTCTGTAAGTACATTTTCTCTAGAACTCATAGGGAGGTGGTGGGAGTGTGCTTTCCCTGTTGCATGCTTATGGATTGTATGCAAAAGTTACAGTTTTATATATGGCTCCAATTCCACTTGTATTACTTACTTTGTAAAGAATTTGCAGAGAATGAATTGGATTATTCTAACAACTATACATTCCAAATCATAGCTTTAAAAATTAATGAAGAGGGCCAGAAAGAGGAACACAATATTATTTTTAATAATAGCAAGTTTTCATCATATAATTAATGCTACAAATTTTTCTATAGCTGTAATTCTGTTACTTAATAATGCAAGTTCCCCTAAAATAGGTCTAACATTAGCAGCGGTATCAGTAAGTCCTAAAGGAGCAAGCCTAAATCTGTGGGTCAAAATCATAGTGATAAGAGTGGAATGCTGCCAGCTAAGCGGGCACAAATAGCACAATGGACTTTACAGTGTAGTACATATATATTTCTGGGTCATTTGGATGGGGAGGTGTTAATTTATGAGTGCTTGTGTTGTGGTATTTCATCAGGATATGCCATTATTTATGGGTATATGGTACTTTGGTCTATAATTATGTAAATTATTGTATCCAGACTTGCTTGTCCTTTTTTTGGAATATATTGAACTGTTTTTTTTGTTTGTTTGTTTGTTTGTTTATATTGGACCTTTTATTTGAGTACAGCATGTCATGCTTGGAAGGAAGCTCATCAGCTTATCTTATATATGATGAGGACAATGATTCCTTAGAAGAAAGATACAAACAGGCTGAGAAGGAAATGAATAGGTGAGCCCATACGTCTTCCTGCTAGCATGAGAATTAGCATTACATAAATGTAAATGCACCTTTTATCTTTCCCTATAGAAGAATAAAACTGTAGAGGAAAGTAATATTAGAGATATGATGCAACTAAGGTGAAACTTCAGTTTAAGCCTGAAATTAATGTGAAAGGTACGACTGTGCCTCCAGTCTCTGACTACTGTTTTGTATAATCCAGTCAGTGATTCATATACTGTTGACAAACCTATATTCTGAGAGTGACAAGAGAAAAGGGGTATCAAGCTTTTCAGAGGATAATATTGCACCAGGTAGCCAGATAAAGAATTAAATAAAAATGTTAACACATGTTACGTGTTACTCTATGCGCGACCAGGTTGCTGCTGTACAGTGTTCTCGTTTTGTATCTGAATACTAGTTTTGCACATTCAGGGTGCAGCTCATACAAGTGGAGATGCTCCAGCACCAATAGCAAAAGACACCAAACATAAAAAAAAATCAAGCACAACAACAACATGGCAGGCACTGTCTATTATTTTCTGACCTGGCAGGCTGCTCATATCTAACTAGACTTAGGCTACCTTGTAAAATAATCTTCCAGCCCCACTTGAAAAGAAGGATGTCATTCTAGTGTGGGTGACTGCAGGAATCGACTTCAACATGTATCTGTCAGTGTGTTAAATGTTTCACTAAAGACATATCTTCACTAATACTTTCTGAACAGATTATGTCAAGTCAGTAATGGCAACTCAGTAAAGGAGGTCTAGAATGTATTCATTTATTTAACTGTAAACTGATTAAGTGAAAGAATCCTTCTTAGACAATTTGCTGCCGTGATTCTCATCTTTATGGTATAATATGTTATTTGGGGTGGCCACGGTGGTGCAGCAGTTAGCATTGCCACCTCACAGCAAGAAGTTCTCAGGTTCGATCCTTGGCTGAGGTGCCTTCTGTGCAGAGTCTGCATGTCCTCCCTGTGGCAGGGTGGGTTTCCTCCAGGTGCTCCGGTTTCCTCCCACATCCCAAAGACAAGCTGTAGGTGGACTGAACACTCTAAATTGGCCCTAGGCATGAGTGCATGCATGTGTGTGCCTTCTGTGGAAGGTTGGGTGCTGGGCTGGCAACTAGACACCGTAAAACTCCACTGCCAATTATCAGCAGACAGGTGATCCACTGTGGCGACCCCTAACCAGGAAAAGCAGAAAGAAGAAGATGGTATAATATGTTATTTACTCCTTGGTGGTTTAATCAATGCTACTCTGATGTTAATTTTACATACATACACACAGACACACACACACACACACACACACACACACACACACACACACACACACGCACACACACACACATATATATATATATATATATCTACATATGGATACATGGATTTATGTCAGATTATCAAAGTTCTGAGACTTTGAAATTCATATGGCCAAGACCATATGATCGAAGTTTGGGGACATCTAACATTAAAAACTAAATAAATAAAAAACAAAAAAAAAATCTATTTTTAATAATTTTGCAGGGGCCACCCCTTACACCCCCTACTAATTAAATATACCAACTTTGAGATCGCGCTACATTGCAGAAATGGGTAAACTTCCCATTTCCACTGTACCAGTATCTCCATACAAAAAGTTTGAAGTTCAAAACTTCGATCATATGGTCTCGACCATATGACTTTCTAGGTTTTGAAACTTTGATGTTCTGATAGGGACCCATATATATATATATATATATATATATATATATATATATATATATATATATATATATATACATAAGGTCTACTTCATATGACCTAAATTTCATTTTTCTGAAATTCATTTGACTGAGACCAAAACACTGAAAGTTCAAAAGACTGAAAACTCATTTGACTGAAACTCATAACACTGACACATTAAAGTAAAAGGTATATGCCCTTTTCCCCACTGTAGTGCAATCCTGGATTTAGTATATATAGTTTGGGGGGGTGGGGGTAAGCCCCCAGATACTTTATACATTGTAAACCATACACATGGATATTTATAACTGCAATGAATAACTCTTTGCAGAAAACAATATTTACCTAAACTATGTGGGGTACTTCACCCCCCACACCCTGCAATGTGGGGAGCTGTGCCCCTCACCCCCCTACATATATATATACTACCTCCAAGATTGCACTACAGTGGGGAAAAGGGCATATATACCTTTTACTTTAATGTGTCAATGTTATGAGTTTCAGTCAAATAAGTTTTCAGTCTTTTAAACTTTCAATGTTTTGGTCTCAGTCAAATGAATTTCAGTCAAATGAAATTTAGGTCATATGAAGTAGACCCATATATATATATATATATATATATAGATATATATATATATATATATATATACATATACATATACATATATGGTTCCTCTTTATAATCTCAAAATACTGAAATCTCTAATTTCAATATTACGTGACCATACAGTTGAAACCTTCAAATACTGAACCTTCACAATCCCGAAACTACAAATCCAGAACATACAGCATACACCACACCACACCACACATGAACCACAGCACCCACACTGCAAAACAAATAAACACACAAAAACAAAATACCACACATCCACATACCTACACTATAAATAAGCTGCACCCCCCACACCCCCCTACTTATATATACTAACTCCAAGATCGCACAAACAGTAAAAGACACTCACACCCAGACATTTCACAGTCCCTCGCGCATGCACACAAACACACACACACACACACACACACACACACACACACACACACACACACACACACACACATCACACATAGACAAACACCAACACATCCAACAATTACACACTCATATGTTCACCTTCATACCCTAACCCACACATACAACTTACAATCTCACATCTGCTCTGAGCTACAGCAGAATGGCACTAGATATACTGATCTCAAGGATATTGCCAATATCCTGGCAGATAGATTCAGTGCCAACTTCATCCCCCTCTCACCTCCTAAAGGGCCCATCTCAATACCGAAAGAATGACAAATTCCAGTAATCACGGCCACTCGGATAAAAACCTCACTCTCCAAAGCCAAGAATACAGCATCCATGGGACCAGATGACATCCTGGGCTGTGTACTGCATGAACTACAAAATGAACTGGCACCTCACCCATGTGTCATGTTTAATCATAGCCTCACCTCAGGCTTTGTGCCCAAAGAGTGGCACACAACTACAGTCATCCCATTCCACAAGGGGGGATCCACTTTGGATCCCAGGAACTACCGTCCTATCAGTCTGATGAGCCTGATCTGAAAGGCCATGGAACGTATTATCATGGAACTTATAAACAAAGACATTGGCATCCTTCAAACACTGGACCCCACCCAGTTTGGGTGTGTGAAGGACCGATCTTGCCTCCTGAACCTGATTGATTTCTTCAAATCAGTCTCCAGAGCTGTGGAAGAGGGTACGGTGGTTCACACAGCCTACTTGAATCTCGCCAAAGCTTTCAACACTATCCCCACACTCTGGAATTATAGATTAACTTACTAAGCTGGGCATTAATCCCTACATCACTTGATGGGTTGGAAACTGGCTTACTGACAGAACACACACTGTAAAAGTAGCTGACTGGGCCTCAGCTGAAAATTGGCATCATTCCAATTCGGACTTTCCCGGTTAACAAATGTTAAATAAAATAAATAAATAAATGTGTGTGTGTGTGTGTGTGTGTGTGTGTGTGTGTGTGTGTGTGTGTGTGTGTGTGTGTGTGTGTGTGTGTCACAACATATAAGTCCGAAGTTCAATATGTAAATACGTAGACTATAAAATATTACTGAGCATAATGTTAAGTATAGACATAGTGATAGATTAAAGCAATAACTGACAAGTGTGAATGTATCAGGATTTACCAACAGTCGCCGTGGTTTGATCACAAGGGCTTCACCCTTGTGATTAAACAAAGCTGACCATGAGTAAATCCTGATAGATCAACACCAATGAGTGGGTTATTGTTATTATACAATGACACTAAGCAAGAAATTGCTTACCTTTCTTAAATAATCTCTTTTTATAATGGCACTGCAGTGTTCTTCTGCATTGTTTGCCATTCTTCCATGATTTTTGAGGCATTTGGGAGTTATGTTCCCATGCTTGCAAGAGGTTCTCCTGTTCGATTCTCAGCTGGAGCGCCTTCTGTGTGGAGTCTGCATGTCCTCCCCGTGGTCGAGTGGCATTCAAAAGACATGTGTGAATGGGCATGCCTTCATTGAAGGTTGGGCATTGAGCTGGCGCCTCGGCACCATTAAAATCTACTGCCAATCATTAGTGGACCGGAGTTCTGCTGTGGCGACCCCTAACTGGGAAAAGCCGGAAGAAGAAGAAGACGTTCCTATGCTTGCACTGTACATCAGTGTTGTAGAATAAAAGTAATGGAGAAAACTTTTTTTTTTTTAAGGAGTAGCAATGGAGAAAGAGAATCTCTGTTGTTGCTATGAGGCAAAACTCTGGACATTCTGCAAAGATTTGGACAGTTGACAGTTACAAGAATCTACTGAGATTTACAGAGGGACAGAGCAAAAAAGAAGGAAAGTCAAATATGTTTCTGTTCTTTTATTTCTATGAATGTAGCCAATTTTTCTTCTTTTTGTACTGTCCCACTACAGCATATTCCAGTAGAAATATCTGGCCACAGAATAGTACTTTAATGGCTGGACTTTTTTCTATTGGTATATGCTCGATTTACAACGTGTATGCTGGTTGGGCTATCCAATCAGCGTGCATGTTTTTGAATAGTAATGACCTGTCATTGTATAATTTGGTTTAACAGCTGTTTGAGCATGTTAATAAACATCAGTAATATTTATTCATATGTACATATGGACAGCTTACTGTAGCCAATAAGTTATCTGTTTTTCATTTGGAGGTGGAACCAAACTACTAAGAAGAAATGCTCATAGACCTGGGAAGGAATATAAAAATATGTAGAGAAATGATGACAAGAAGTCAGAATTAAAACCCAGATTTTAGAGCTGTGAGGCAAAAATATTAGCCAATGAACTACTCTGCTATCTGTTCTGCAAACTGATGATTACAGCCCAAGTTCGTCTGAGACACTGATATAGTTAAAAGCACCATGCTGTTTATCTTCTCTTTATTAAACCACATGCCTATTACAGGAAACACACAAAAGATGCCAGTGGGCTGTTCGGTGTAGGGTATAAAAATCTGTAAACTATCTTAACATATATAAGGACTTCTTTCCCAATCTGCATTTAACTGCTGACCCACACGACCTGATTGTAATGGTTAATATTTGTTTATTTAACACTATGTTGCAAATATGGCTAAAGGGCTCCTTACAGATACATAAATAGTGCAAGGCATTCTACCACATGCTGAAGTGAAATGTTACAGTTCTGATCTCTTCCATTGTTACAACCCTTGAGCCTGACACACTAAAATAAATTGCTGCTTCCTTACTCTTTATTTTGGAAGAGAGCTCTGCCGTAGTGGAGGGAAAGCAGTGAGAAGCCATGCTTCTGATCAGATCTATGTCAAAAGAATGAAAGTTCAAAAGACTGAAAATCAAAATATCTGAAACTTAAAATATCAAAAACATTTTTAATGCAGGGGACAAGCCCCCCTGAACCCCTCATGTAAGGGGCTGTGCCCTGCACACCCTCTGCTAATTTTATATACTAACTCTGAGATCACACAGCAGTAGAGAAGGGATGAATTCCATTTTCAATACTTTGAGTTTTAGATATTTTGATTTTGAGTCTTTTGAACTGATGCTCTGAAGGGACCCTTCTGATCTGTTCATCTTACTGAACGTCTCCCTTTCCCCCTTACTATTCACTTGTGTTTTCCTTTGAGTTTGAACTACAACAACACTATTTATTCCTTCCTGTTTTAACAGAGGTGCATGCCCCAAACAGTAGCCCTCCATCTGTTTTGTAGTCAAACATGGTTCCCCCAGTAAGCTGTAAGTACTGAAGCACCAACTTATGTTACCATTTAATGGTTTACTTGATATAGTCAGAGTGTTGTGCTATTGTGTCTAACTCCTCCTTCACATTAGATTTTCAAACATTCTGTTATGTAACACAGTTTAGCACAAGATTGCTTTTAAGTGTTTTTAGCTGTGCAAGGATTGGCTCACTTTAGTCTTTTTTTTTTTTTTTTTTTTTTTTTATAAAAATCTTTATTAAATCACAACTAAAATAGTGACACAGGTACACATACATTAATATAGAATATAACAGTCTGTAGTGATATTTTTTCTTCACCATAAGCTGATGTTGCACTTTTTGACAGTCATTTATTCTGACTTTACTTAAATTGTTCATTTCCTTCCTTCCCTTAAGCCTCATTTATCCTCCTTGACTTTTTAAGTGTTTTTTATATATGCAGTAATGGGCAATAGTATTTATCTGCAGCCTCAAGTTAGATTTACAACTAATTATTAAGAAATGCACTTTACTTCAAGTGTGTCTTAAAGTATTAACTGTGGATGCATTGGGTGTGGAACTGGCTCGGTGGTCCTTTTTTTTTATTAAAGCCAGCTTCCCAAAGACCCTTCTGATTAATCTGATTTCATTGTTAAGACCATTGTATTCTCACTTCTGAGTTAATCATGTTATTAATAATACATTAGCCAGCTTGTATATTGCAGCTAAATAGAATATTTGAATATATATGTTTATATGGTTTTATGACACAAATGCAATTACATTAGGTGGGTCATTTGTGTACAATATTAGGTGTTAGCCTTGTCTACTGCTTATGAAGCATTTATTTCCAGCACTTGGTGCAGCAGTAGCGTTGTTACCTCACAGCAAGAGGTTGTCCCGTTCAATTCTCGGCTGGAGCGCCTTCTGTGCGGAGCCTGCATGTCCTCCCCGCGGTCGACTAGCATTCGAAAGACATGTGTGAATGGGCATGCCTTCGTTGAAGGTTGGGTGTCGAGCTGGCACCCCGGCACTGTAAAAATCTACTGCCAATCATTAGCAGACCGGAGTTCCGCTGTGGCAAGCCCTAACTGGGAAAAAACAAAAGAAAAACAACTTAACTATTTTAAAACAAAGTTTTCCTAAATCCTCTTGATTGTTAATTAAATTCTGACTCCTCTGCCCTACCCTCTCTGTTGCTCTGGATACTCTGGGGACTTTTAATTAAATGTTTCATCCAAGAGGGACCTGGTGGGTCTATGGAGGAATGTACGCACATTTGTAATAATCATTCTTAGTTACAAGCTCCTAGCTCTGCCTCACAAGTATTTATTATATTAAATTTGCCAATATCTTTCTGAGTTATACTGGTGATTGCACCTCCATTTGTACCCAACCAGAGAACAAAGTTATAAGTAGCAGCTCATTTGTCTCCTTTCTGTTGATCCAGCCACCCTTGAAAGGAAAATGCAAAAGACATTATTGAGTTGTTCAGTGCAAGGAAGAAAACTCAGCAAACTGTCTTAATACATTTTAAAACTTTTTTCAACATTTGCAAGCACCTGCAGACCTGCAAGATAAAAATGTAATGGTAAATATATGTTTGCTGTACTTCAGCATTGTGTTACAAATTCAGCTACAGAGTACTGATTCAGATATTTAAAAAGGTACTGCAGCATGCTACTCCTCATGCTAACGTAAGACATACAAGAGGTATAATCCTTTCACGTTAAATTACTCTTATAAGACTCTAAACATCTTTGTATAGCTGTCTTTTTAGGGCTGTTGAACTAGATTATAAACGCACCAGAGCATCTCACCAAAAAATCTTGCCTCTGTCCACAGCAAATTATTATGTTGGAAGAGGGTTGTGTGTTAGACATGATGCAGGCCCACTCTGCTCAGCATCTTTATGCTTGGGCTTTCTTTGTTTAGCTACCCTATTCACATTCCAACCACCCACATATCATTACATTTATAGCACACTGAAACCACATCCCTAAGCCTACAGTCAGTCAGTAATCTCTGACAAAACATCCTAGAAGCCTCTTCTTCATCCTGTATCACTTTATATTCAAGCCAAATAATTTGCTGCATTCTCTTTATCCCTCATATTTCATTTCCTCCACATACTAAGCTACCATTAGTTACTATATGCTAGCCTCCTAATCCTTCTCTCTACCAGTTTTTACACCAGTGCCTACTCATGCCATACGGTTCTCTCAGCTAACTTATAATTAATATTAGCCTTTCTCACTCTTTATATATCTCAGCTTTATCCACAGAGGATTACAGCTCTCACTACTGCTCCAATAATTTTCCCCTGTCAATAATGCTCATATCCTTAACTGTTGCTTCAGTCCTTCTCTTCCTGTCCTCTTTTTTACATACTACCACATATATTTAAATGTGCTATCACTTTCTACATATAACAGTCACATCCATTCATGACTACCCCATGCCAATATCAAGCATTAGGTGCATCTTCATAAAACCAGTACTATAGATTTCATGAAATTAAAATATGATAAATAAACTCTGCAATGCCCAAAACTCAACTCCATTGACAAATATAGACAAAAACATATAAAAGAAAGTATGGCACCACTGAAGACCTGCAGAGACATTCATCTCAACCCAGGCTCAAGAAACTATGGTCTTTCATCTTAACACTAGCCGATACCTTCCAAGCAGAAGAATTAAACGTCTCTGAATTTCTGTAGCCTAAATGCAAGACACCTGTACAACAGAGGTGCAGAGCTTCATTACAGGATATCCTCCACTAAGCTGGACATCATTATCATCACTGCAACATGGTTCAAACCCATAGTACAGCTGGGAAAATATTCCCACAAGGATATAATGTGCTCAGACCAGATAGTAAAACAAAACATACAGGAGGAGCAGCCATTGTTTTTTTTTACTCCTTAGAACTCAATCCTTATTCCACCCCTTTACCAACTTTTGACAGAGAAGAACTTCTAATGTCTCCTTTCAGAACAGAAACAAAAATAGAAATTACACATAGTATCCCTATATATTCTACTAACTAATAGCAACACACCAACTCTGGAATATGCATCATGATTTGGGCCAGCACAGGCATATGAATGAAACTTAAAACACTAGAAAATGAAATATAAACTGAACAAGTTTTACTCTAGAAAGCCTAAACCAGTCCATAAAACCTGTTGGAATTTGATCAACTGATCAATGCACCCACTAGCATCAACAAAACCCGAAGCAAGGCTTCTATCCTAGATTTGATTTTACCTAATCACCCCAGCAAAGTGCTACACATTGGCATCCTACACTTTTCACTAAGTGACCACTACCTTTTCTATGCTGTACTAAAACCTCTGCAAAACAATAAAAGCTCATAGCTATAAACTAGTGAGAAACCAAACACATTTTAATAGTGAAACCTTTGTGTCTTCAGTTGAACAATGCAATTGATTCCTCCCCATAACTTTTCCCCTTGATGATGCTGTAAATTATTTATTTGACTGATTTCTCAAAATACTAAATAAGCCCCAGTTATAAAAAAGAAAGTTAAAACCAGTCTTGCCCCATGGGTAACCCACAAACTAAATTTATCATGATAGCAAGGGGCAAGCCATGAACTTGTGGAAATTTTAACAAAAATTCCAAAATCTACAAAACTAATGCCAGCTAAGGAATATATCAAAACAAATACTCACAGAAAAAAAATTACTACTATCTCCAAGATACTCATCAAAGCAGCCCCAAGATTCCAATCAAAGCAACTCCAGTCCATTCTGATCCACCATGAATCATCTTATGAAGCCTGTAAATACCACCCACCCCACTCCATCTTCAATCTTTGCAAATTCAACAATAGCTGAAAACTTATAAAAAGTACTTATTTCAGCCATAAACACCTTAATCCAACCGATTGCATCCATTACTAAAACAATATTTTAATATACAACTAAATGGAAGACATTACTAAATTTACTAGCTGTCAATACATCCCTCATTAAAAAGTGCTCTCCAAACTTATAGCTATCATGCTGTCAGCAGATAATCTGCCCACTGAGTACCCCAGCATAGCCATACATACCCTGGACTACCCTGTATCCATGCTAGTTAACTATTCAGTTAAGAAATGCTAAAGTCCTAATGATATAGATTCATATCATCCCTTTACACAGTTGATGTATCTTTGTGGACATATCCAACTATCGTTCTTTTGCCATCTTTCCCCGCTTTTGAAATTTCTAGAAAAATGTATCCATTACCAGGTCCTAATGATTACTTAAATCTTATCTCTTTGATACCAGTCTGTGCTTTCTATGGTCACCCAATAGCAGGACCTCTAAAAAGTAATCTGCTTGACCTTTAAGTGTAAATTTCTCTTAACAACATCACCTGCATTAGAAAAAATATGTCCCCATCTCTCATCTACCAGCTATTAAACAGAGGATCATATAGCACACCAGTAAAGGACTACTAAATGCTTTTAACTACTTTAAATATATTTGCTTGACTTTACTATTTCAGGTAACAAATATTATGTGTATAAACGTAACAACACTAACTAATAATAACAATAATATTAGATATTGCTTTTTGACTGTCCTTTCACAGAAGTCTATAATATTATCTCAACATATTATTTATTTCAACCATAAAGGTATGTTTGTTATTACAGCTCTTCCTATCTCTCTGTAAATTTTGGAACTTCTCTCCCTAGATCTTTGTTGGAAATAAGTGAATAAGCTAGTCAGACTTTTGCAGTCAACGAATGCAAATAAATGAGTGAGTAAATAAATACAACTATCAACAGCACTATGACATCACAGCCTCAAAACTCCAGAAAATCCTGCAACTATATTGCATATAAGTGTTAATACTTAGTACAGTCACCATGGGTCATGATTACTCACCTAACAGATTCATGCAGCAGGTCCCACTGCCAAAGAACACAATGGATCTAGTGTTGTTTTGTCATAAGAATGGTACCTCTGATATCAGCAAAAACATATGCTCTAACTCTGCAAGTTGATTCATATTCTAGATCCTGCATTGTTTTCCTTACCTATAGTAAGATGCTTTACCACAAGGAATACCCAGAACAGCATGTTTGTGTACCTGACTTGAAGTATACTATCATACCAACCTTAGAAATAGCTTTTCTACATGCTTTTCTACGTGTTACCTCAATGTGTAAAACTATTCCAATGCTTTGCTGCTTTGTATTGTTAGTTTTCCCACCTGTGCCAATAGATGTCTTTCTTGGGAAACATTACTAATGCATAAGGAGTTCAGATAGCTGATTGGATGAAGGATATAAGGTATCAGATGGTTCCTTATTAGAAAATTGTGACATGATGCTACAAGTCATGACATTTTGACAAACTACGATTCAAGTAAAAATGGAAAATTCTGAAACTATTACACATTTTAATCAATTTTAAAAGGATTCTTTCCCTCTTTCCCCTAATTTTTAAGGAATGCACCTTCATACCTATATCACTTAAATTTACTCTCTAAAATCACTGCACCCCAAAGTAGAGGGAGTACTCTAACATACTATCGCATAGAACTTATGAAGTTCTTATCACTCCACACTTAAATTTGTTTTGTGCTATCCAGATAATCTGCGATTCCAAACCACTGAATTTTAGTAGACTCCAATATCAGATAACTTTTAAGCTAATGTGTTCAGTTTCTAGAAACACTTACATGTAATTGATTCTGACCAAAGATATTCCACATAAGATTTTTTTTTCAGATTGCACAACTTGTACTGTCCAAAGTCTAAATAGTGATAATTTCTTGGAACATGGCAGCATTATAAGAGGGCACTGTTACTGTTTTCCCATAATATATTCAGCCAAATCGTGGATTACTTTACAATTATAATAGTATTTATTTATGTTTTATGCAACTGATTTAAGTAGCACCTCAAGAATTTTATTTAAAAGACAATATCGTTGCAGTAAAATAATTAATGGATACCACTTACAGTTTTGCCTAAAACTGACTATTAGTGAAAATCCTGTTAATAATATAAATACATATTTTCACCCCCTGCAACACACACACATATTAGAGAATTTCTTGTGGTCACGAAACATGCTTGCTGACAACTTAGGACTACATCTTTCTTTTAGTGTAAATGCTGACAGTTTCAGTAATAGTTGCAGAGACAGAACAGCGGCTGCATGATATGTCATATCCTTGGACGTTATCCCTGAAGCCAAAAAATCCACAGCAGCAGCAACAGCAGCAGTTTTGACATTTGACCAAAATGAATGGTCATCACTTGTAGGACTCTCACCCTGCTACTTCTGATCTGATGGAGATAGCTCAGGGGCAAGAACTTAATAGACTTCCTCTGACAGATTGAAATCATGCAGCAAGCCTGTATCATCCTGCCATGAAAAGATAGCCAGTTCCTGCCACAGGCACAGCTGCCCTTGATCTATAACCTCTGAATACAAAATGATAGCCTGAAGAATGCAGCAGGGCTCCAAAGGAAATGCTTCTGAAAACGTCTTTCATTCCCTTGGCTGGCTGTTTGAGACAAAAAGCAGAAAATTATGTATTAAAACTCGATTGATACAAAAATGAAATTATTCAACTGCAAAAACTCATTCATATAATGTAGAAACATTTATGGTACCAGTCCCATAAAAGAATTATCACTGCTATTATATTAAACTATTACTGGATAAGTACTGTTTGCATTACACATGTTTATGAAGTTACCTCCCTTTTAGTGAGCATATGTTTTGTGTCAATTGCCATTACACTTCAGAGTAACAGATGTGGAATTTTTGCAAGACTAAGTCATGAGGATTTTTATAATGAGTACAACATCAGCCTGTATCAACTTCATTTTCTTTGCTAGAAAGAGGTATTTTCAGTTTACTATCCCTGTACAGTTGTGAGAAGCAAAGCTTCGGATGACAGTATCTGAATATTTGCAAGTTGTCTATTTGCTTGGTGAAATATGCTTTATAATTGCCTTGTTTAAGACATATTTTAATTGATATACTAATGTGCTAGTTTTTTGCTGCAGGTGGTCCTGTATGTCTTTTGCCGGTAATTTAGATATATGAAACGGTATAAAAATAAAATAAGAACAGGAAGTTTTTAATTGCAATCTCAGTGTTAGACAATTGTTTATTTTATTCTCTGTGAAATGATACCTACCTGATTACACACTTAAAAATTTGAAAGAATGAGTTTAATTTGAGGGTAGGAAAGACAACTGTAAAAGAGTGGTGAAACTAAAAAATGAAGAAAAGCTTTTTGAGAATATTAATGACATAGCAATATAGATATGAATATGGTTCTGCGTGGATATTATAACAACTAGAAGAAAGAATATGTGAGAAGGGTCGATTAAGAATTTGTTTTATGTAATGTGGGTTATTTTGAATAAAAGACTGAAAGAAATTTTGTTTAACAGGAAATAGATTTTGGCAGATATATTGTGAAAAATTAGGTAATGGCTGTGGAAAAAGGAGTGGGAGTCAATTATGGAAAAATAAAACTTTGAATGTTATAAGAACAATGATAAATAGTAAAAAATAGAAATGTGTATATATCTGGCTGTAAATATATGCATATCGTAAATATGCAAATTATGCTTTTATATTCTGTTAAATAAACAACCCCTACTCTTTCCAACAGGTGCCATGAGATCTTTTGCTACCAACTCAAGTAGATAGAATATTTGGGTAACATGTCAAGCAAAGGACAACAAACTCAGGCATGTAGTACACCCCTTATGCTATACTGCATTGTCAGCAATCAACCCACCTCTTAATGGGACAAGATCCCACAGCCTTCTACAGCAAAGGTAAGTGAGCAAAAGCATAGCAAACTGCCTGCAACTGCGCTGAAATGTTGCCTGTTTAGCAAGAACTGATGTAAGTGGCTAATGGAGAAACAGATAATTTTTATAACAAACTAGGATATATACTAAAGCCATGTCAAGATCAATGGCTACAGATGAAGGGGATCCTATAAATGAAGAAATAACATGTAGCAGATAGGTCTAGATGGTTTTACCAGATGTAAAAGGAGGAGTAACCCAGTACAAGAAAACAAAGCAGCAGAGAAGCAATGACAAAGGCATTAACAGAACAGCTGCTAAGGAAGCATTGCTGATACAAGGTGAGATTTTCAACCATGAAAAGCAAAGAACTGAGACATCTAATAATTTAGATGTCATTGTTTCATGTATGTCTAATTTTGATATATTTATTCTGTTAGGATGAAAAAAAATTATATATATATATATATATATATATATATATATATATATATATATATATATATATATGGGTCTACTTTAGAAGATGGAAATACCACATACCTAACTTTCACAATGCCAAGATGACTTCACTGACAACTGCATTTCACCGACCTCTTGGAACACCAATTTACAACTTAAAGGAAGTAACCACTTGGCCACACTAAAAAATAAATTAAAACTGAAGCAAATTAAACCCACCCATGTGGAGAGCTTCAACCCCCCACACACCCCTATGTGAGGGGCTGCTCCACCCATACCCCCCTAACTAAATAGAGCAACTCCAAGATTGCACTACAGTGGGGGTAAGAGGCAAAGTTCAACATGGTGGCTAAGTGGTTACTTACCTGGAGTTGTTAAGTCAGTGTTCCGAGGGGTCGGTGAAATTTGGTTGTCGGTGAAGTCATCTTGGCATTGTGAAAGTCGGTATGAGGTGCTTCAGTCTTCTAAAGTAGACTCATATATATATATATATATATATATATATATATATATATATATATATATATATATACATATATACATGCATGCATACATGCAATAAGTACATACATACTACCAGTCACATTCAATGTGTATTCTTAGAGAGGAATTAGGGCTTCATGTTTATATAGAATGTCACATCTTTCTGAAAAAAATATTGTACTGTGTTTTGTGTCCTTCTGTATAATAAACCATTCCTCAGATACTTCCTTCATGCTTTATAAGCACTAGCACAAAGTAAGTACAAATTTACACAGTCTCCCTGCTCCACATGATTTCTGCCCCTTTGACAAGATTGGAGGATGATTTACACTTCTCTATGATTGTTATTCAGATCTCCGCCCCAAGTTGTTTTCCCGCTTTTGAACCCAGTGCTGTTCAGAGTTCCACTCTGCTGTATGATCTAAGCCCTGATACCCACCCCAACCAAACTTCATGTCATTTAAATGAGGTAGTCAGTGTAAAACAGAAATGAAGGAGAAATTGCTTCTGAGTACTGTATTGTCAGCAAGGTATCTTTGACACCTTCAATACTTTGTCTAATAAGCAAAGAAGGTATCCTCCCTGTATCCCTACCATATATCAGACTGCATAAGCTCTAGGGCTTTAAGAAGTACCAAAACAACGTTGCAGGGTAAATTCTTCTAATTTATGAATTTATGCATATTACATGTTGTTACAGACATTGAAAAACAGAATGGGATTCAAAAGCATTTCTGCTGAACATTCAGGTATAAGTCCATTACACTGTAAAGTAGCAGGCCGACCACAATCTGTACCTTTGACAACTGACAAAAAAATCCAAATATATTATCATTAGCATTCTTCATTTTACGGACAATGTTCTTTTATCTTTCCCTTAATATTCCAGCCCACATTAGCAGCACGGAATATCTCATTCTTTAAAAAATGCTGCCACATAGATTCTGCCATAGTGCGAAAAGGAGTAACGAATTCATGCTTTATTACTCCATCGATGAATAGCATGGAATAGCAAAATATAAATAAGTATCCCAGCACGTGAAATATGCATTCTGCTCGATTTACAGAAGGAACCATATGACCATGTAAAGCTGTATGATACGTTATACAAATGGTCGACACAGTGGTTGCATTTCGGGAGATACTCTCTAGACAAAAGAAAAGCTACAATTTTAACGCTTAAGTGGTGGAAGAGAAATGTGTTTCTGTAAGGACTGAGAAATAGGTGACAGAAAATTCTGAAAATGAGCTGTAAAACTATTGTCATAAGGGATGAGTGGTAGGATAGAATAGGACAGTTATAGACAATGAATATTATTATGACATTTGTGAGGGGACAACCTAAAATAGTGACCTATGTAATTAATACTGCAAGGGTCATACAGTGAAAAGGAAGAGGATGAATCAAGACACTAAGCTGTGTTATTAGTAGTAATTTAGTGCATGGTGTGGTGTGATTGCAGTTCAATATTTGCAAAAATGACAAACTAGTTAGCAGTTCAGTAGCGTGAGAGCAGATCTTAACAAATGTTAAGGACCACATGCAAGCACTGTTAATATCAGGACGTGAAAAAGTCACCATGAAACAACAGTTCTGACTAGAAAAATATAGTGGCAGAACTCACAAAACAGCTTTGTTTCTGCCTGTTTTCTCTGAAAAGTATTCATGTCTTTGTGGCAAAATATTGCCATAATGTCTATTGCTGTCCATTTGACAATGCAAATTATTTACCAGCTTTAAAGGCCAACAAAACACCTTGCACTGCATTTTCTTTTCTATAACCTGTAGTACATAGAGCAGATAAAGTGCCATGCACTGCAAAGAATTATGACTGGTTGTCTGTAACCTAGTATTATGTGTTCTTGACATCCATGTCTTGAAGACATAATAACATGGGAACGATGGGAGAACTGCTCCATAATCCTCTACCTTATCAGTATTATCACTGTCATTGTTATAGGGGTAGTTCAAGAAAAAGGGGATGACATAGACAATAGTTACACCAATAATGGTGAAGGGGATAAAGTGAGACAATTGACAGCAATCGGATTTTTCTATTACATGAAACATGGAAATTAATACATAATGGTTGTGTAGTACTAACTGTTTCTCAATATGTGACTATGTGTTGCTATGTGACCATACACTATTATAAATTTCATGAATCCCTGCTAAATTGCAGTTTCATTTTATATCTCTAGTGTCTTCAATTATCATGGATCTAACAGAAAAATTAGCAGACGTTCTGTACATACTGACCAACTGGAATAAATTTGCTGTTAAGAGAGAGACTGAGACACATATTGTCTAGCCCACCAATTAATCACAGATCTGTCAGCCAGAGCATTACCTTAAACATTAACTGCATATGGACAATAATAAATAGATATTAATAACAAGCAATTATTTCATAATCCTTAAACTGGGAAACAGGCATTTCTGGGAAATGTTCAATTTATGTTATATAGCTTACACTTAATGCATACATTATAATGAAATAAAATGTGAAGTCAATTAATACAATAGCAAGAGTGTGGTGAGATGTAACAAAATGCAATATATTGTGCAATTAGGCAGAGGTCCCTTATACTATGATTGTTATACATGCCAGTACTATTAAACAACATAGCATTAAAAAACATAAGGAGTTTATATGTCATTGTGCAAGGTAACTTAACTATAGCAGAACAAATTATAGCTGATTTATTAACCTCTAAGGAAATGGAATACACTGGTGGCACACGTGGGAATACACTGCAGTAAGATAATAGAGTAGAGTGGTGGCACACTTGTGGGAATACAATGTAGTAGGGTAATGGAGCAGAGAGCTAACACACTTGTGGGAATGCACTGTAGAAAGGTAATGAGTAGAATGTTGTCACACTTGTCGGAATACAATGTAGTAAGGTAATGGACTAGAGTGATGTCATACTTGTGGGAATAGATTGTAGTAAGGTAATGGACTAGAGTGATGTCATACAAGGTAATGGACTAGAGTGTTGTCACACTTGTCGGAATACACTGTAGTAATGTAATGGACTAGAGTGTTGTCACACTTGTCGGAATACACTGTAGTAATGTAATGGACTAGAGTGTTGTCACACTTGTTGGAATACACTGTAGTAAGGTAATGGACTAGAGTGTTGTCACACTTGTCGGAATACACTGTAGTAATGTAATGGACTAGAGTGTTGTCACACTTGGAATACACTGTAGTAATGTAATAGACTAGAGTGTTGTCACACTTGTTGGAATACACTGTAGTAATGTAATGGACTAGTGTGTTGTCACACTTGTGGGAATAGATTGTAGTAAGGTAATCAACTAGAGCATTTGCAACCTGCATTCCAAAATCAGGTATTAAAAAAAGAATAAAATACGCATAAAAAACTTTTAACTAAAATCGCTACATAGTTTTTTGTGCACACTAATAAACATGGATGGATATTTACTAGATGATATTATTGGACAGATGTATTTTTTTATTCCTAGTGTTCTAGTTAGATTGTGTTTATGGTTAGATTGATACGTGTTTTTTTTCCTGTTTTTAGTTCTTGTCACAGAATTGATGAAGGTTTTATTGCATTACGTAGCCAAAAGTGATTTTAGTTAAGTCTTTTTATGTGCGTTTTATGCTCTTTTTAATACCTGATTTTGGAATGTGGGTTGTGAATAGATAGGTAGTGTTTTTCCTTAACTAGGATTTAGTTTGATCTAATCAACAGTAGTGTATGGGGCTGGGCACTTGTTCTAAAATGAACTTTTACAGCCTTATTTATACTCTTTGCCTTGAATAGGCTGGCTTAAAATTAAACAATAAGTACATTTTTTACTCCTACTGTTAAGTATATAAAGGCTGAATTGTTTAACATTGTTAAAATATTTCTGATTTTTTGTTACTGACGATCACTTGTCTGTGATGAAGAAAGGCTTGTTGTATTGGAACATGAAATGGGTTTCATGATTTTTGGAAATTATTGTAATTGAGTTCATCAACAATGTTTTAAGACCACTAGTTTCTTTGTTTTGTAATGTTTTTTATATGTTTTTATATGGGAAAACACACTAATAAAGTAATGGAGTAGAGTGCTGCGACATTTGCGGGAAGACATTCTAGTAAGGAAATAGACTAGAGTGTCGCCTCACTTGTGTGAATACACTTAGAAAGGTAATGAAGTAGAGTGTTGTCACCTTTGCAAAAATATATTCTAATAAGGCAATGGGCAGAGTGGTGGCACACTTGTGGGAATACACTGTAGTAAGGTGATGGAGTTGAGTGGTGGTACACTTGTGGAAATACAATGCAGTAAAGTAATTGAGTAGAATGTTGTCAAATTTGCTGGAATACACTGTGGTATGGTGATGAAGTAGACAGGTGGCATACTTGTGAGAATTCACTGTAGTAAGGCAATGGAGAAGATGGGTGGCATACTTGTGGGAATACAAATTAGTAGCATAATGGAGACGTGTTGTGGTACGCATGCAGAAGTACACTGCAGTAAGTTAATGGAGGAGATTAGTGGCACACTTGCAGGAATACATTGTAGTTAGATAATGGACTAGAGTGTTGTCACACTTGCAAGAATACACAGTAGTAAAGTAGTCGACTAAAGTGTTGTCACACTTACAGGTATATAGTGTAATAAGGTAATAGAGTGGTGGCACACTTGTGGAATTACACTGTAAGAAAGTAATGGACTAGAGTGGTGTCACACTTGAGGGCATACATAGTAGTAAGTAATGGAGTAGAGTGGTGACATACTTTTGGGAATGCACTGAAGTTAAGTAATGGAGTGGACCTGTGTCACACTTTTCAGAATACACTGTAGTAAAGTAATGGCTTAGAGTGCTGTTACACTTGTGGACCAGACTGTAGTAAGATAATGGAATAGAGCTGTGGTACACTTGTGAGAATACACAGTAGTAAGTTAATGGAATAGACTGGTGGTACACTTGTGCAATACATTGTAGTGAGGTAATAGTTCACATTAGTGTCACACTTGAAGGAATACACAGTAGTAAGCTAACTGACTGGAATTGTGGCACACTTGGGGGAATACATTGTAGTAAGGTAATAGAGCAGAGTGTTGTCACACTTGTTGGAATACACTGTAGTAAGGTAATGGAGTACAGTGGTGGCACACTTGTTGGAATACAAAGTAGAAAGATAATGAAATAGAGTTGTGACACACTTCTGGGAATACACTGTATTAAAGTAATGGAGTAGAGGTGGTGCACTTGTATCAACAGACAGGACTAAGGTAGTAGAATGGAGTGGTGGCATACTTGTGGGAATACACCGTAATAAGGTAATGGAGTAGAGTGGAGGAATCCTTCTGGGAATTCTCTCCTGTAAGGTAATGGAGTACAATGGTGACACACTTGTGGGAATACCTAGTACTAGGGTAATGGAGAAGAGTGGTGGCACATGTTTTGTAATACAGTGTAGTAAGGTAATGAACTAGAGTGTTGTCACACTTGCTGGAATACGCTGTGGTAAGGTAGTAGATTAGAACATTGTCGCACTTGCAGGAATACACTCTACTAAGGTAGTGGACTAGAGTATTGTCACACTTGTAGGAATACAGTGTCATAAGGTAATGGTGTAGAATGGTGGCACAGTTGTGGCAATACCCTGTAATAAGGTAAAGGAGTAGACTGGTGGCACAGTTGTGGGAAAACACTGTAATAAAGTAATGGAGTATAGTGTTGTCACACTTGTCAAATACAGAGTAGTAAGGTAATGGACATGAATGTTGGCACACTTGCAGGAATACACTGTAGTAAGTTAAAGGAGCAGTGTGTTGGCACACTTGCAGGAATACAACATAGTAAGGTAATGGAGTAGACTGGTGGCACAGTTGTGGCAATACACCATAGTAAGATAATGTAGTACACTGGTGGCACATGTGAGAAAACACACTAGTAAAATAATGGAGAAGAGTGGTGGAACACTTGAAGGAGTGCACTGCAGTAAGGTAATGGAGTAGAGTGGAATCACACTTGTGGAAATACACTGTATACACTATAGTAAGTTAGTGGAGTTCAGTAGTCACGCACTCTTGGGAATACACTGCTGTAAGATAATGAAGTAGAGTCAGGCCACATATGTGGAATACACAGTAGCAGGGTAATAGACAACAGTGGTGTAAACTTGTGGGAATGCACTGTAGTAAACTAATGGAGTAGAGTGGTGCCACACTAGTGGGTATACACTGTAGTAAGGTAATGGACTAGAGTGTTGTCACAGTCACAGGCATGTACTGTAATAAGCTAATGGAGTAGAGTGGTGCACACTTGTGGGAATACACTGTAGAAAGGTAGTGGAGTAGAGTTTTGTCACAGTTGTGGGAACACACAATAGTAAGCTAATGGAGAAGAGTGTTGTCACACTTGCTCGAATACACCATAGTAAGGTAATTGACTAGAATGTTGTCACACTTGCAGGAATATACTCTAGGAAAGTAATGGACTAGAGTGTTGTCACACTTGCAGGAATACAATGTAGTACTGTAAAAAGCTAATGGAGTAGAGTGGTGGCACACTTGTGGGAAAACACGGTAGTAAGGTAATGGAGTAGAATTGTGGCATACTTGTTGGAATACAGTACAATAAGATAATAGACTAGAATGTTGTCACACTTGTGAGAATACACTGTAGTAAGTTAGTGGAGTTGTGTGGTCACACACTTGTAGGAATGTAGGATAGCAAGATAATGGAGTACATTTATGCCACACATGGAATACACAGTAGAAGGGTAAAGGAGTTGAGTGGTGCACACTTGTGGGAATATACTATAGTGAGGTAATGGAATAGAGTGGTGGCACACTTGTTAGAAAACACACTAAGAAAGTAGTGGACAAGAGGGTGGCACACTTCTGGGAATACACTATAGTAAGGTAATGGACTAGAGTATTGCCACATTTGTATGAATACATGGCAGAAAGGTAATGGAGTAGAGTACTGTCACCCTTGTGAGAATATACTCTAGCAAGATAATGGGCAGAGTGGTGGCACTATTGTCGGAATACACTGTAGTAAGGCAATGGAGTTGAGAGGTGGCACACTTGTGGGAAAACACTGTAGTAAAGTAATGGACTAAAATGTTGCCAAACTTGCTGGAGTACACTGTGGTATGGTAATGAAGTAGAGAGGTGGCATACATGCGGGAATTCACTGTAGTAAGATAATGGAGCAGAGTGGTGGCACACTTGTGGGAATACACATTAGTACATTAGTAGCATAATGGGGAAGTGTTATGGCACACTTGCAGAAATACACTGTAGTAAGTTAATGGAGCAGATTTGTGGCACACTTGCAGGAATACACTGTAGTAAGGTAATGGACTACAGTGTTGTCACACTTGCGGAAATACACTGTAGTAAGTTAATAGAGCAGATTGGTGGCAAAATTGCGTGAGTACACTGTAGTAAGATAATGGACTATAGTGTTGTCATACTTACGGGAATACACTGTAGTTAGGTAGTGCACTAAAGTGTTGTCACACTTGTGTGAATATACTGCAATAGGGAAATTGAGTACAGTCATGGCATACTGTGGAAATACACTTTAGTAAAGTAATAGACTAGAGTAGTGGCACACTTGTGCAAATGCACAGTAGTAAGGTAATGGAGTACAGTGGTGGCACACTTGTGGGCATGCACTGTAGTAATGTAATGGAGTACAGAGTCATCACACTTTCAAAAAATCACTGTGGTAATATAGTGGAGTAGAGTGGTGACATTCATGTGGGAAAACTCTCAAGTAAGGTATTGGAATAGAATGTTGCACATTTCTGGCAATACACTGTAGTAAGGTAATGGAGTAGAGTGTTGTCACACTTGAGGAAATACACTGTATTAGGGTAATGCAGTAGTGTGTAGTCACACTTGGGGGAATATACTGTAGTAAGGTAAAGGAGTAGAGTGGTGGCAAACTTGTGGGAATACACTGTAGTGAGGTAATGGATTAGAGTGTTGTCACACTTGCAGGAATAGACTCAAGCAAGGTAATGGACTAGATTGTCATCAGAGTCACAGGCATATACTGTAATAAGGTAATGGAGTAGAGTGGTGGCACACTTGTCGGAATGCGCTGTAGTAATGTAATGGACTAGAGTGCTGTCACACTTGCAGGAATAGACTCTAGTCAGCAGTTTTGTGTCACACTCTTAGGATTACTCTGTAGTAAAGTAATAGACGAGGGTGTCAGTACACGTGTGAGACTACACTGTAGTAAGGTAGTAGAATAGAGTGGTGGTACATGTGTAGTAGACTGTAGTAAGGTAATTGTCCAGACGAGTGTCACACTTGAGGGAGTACACAGTGGTAACATAATAGAGTAGAGTGTTCTCACACTTGAGGGAATACACAGTAGTAAGCTAATTGACTGGAGTGGTGGCACACTTGGAGGAATACACTGTATTAAGGTAATGGAGAAGAGCTTTATCCCACTTTTGTGAATACATGGTAGTAAGGTAATGAAGTAGAGCAGTGGTCCCCAACCACCGGGCCACAGACTGGTATCGGACCATGGATCATTTGGTACCAGGCCACACAGAAGCTTTGAGGTAGGGAGTGCAAACAAAAAAGTGAATTTGTGTATGTATGTGTGTGAGTGTGTTTATGTTTCTGTGTGCATGTGTGAGTGAATGCATGTATGAAAGCACAGGAGACTGTGTGTGTGAAAGATTGAGAGAGAGGGAAACTGATCTTGTGTGAGTAAATGCATAGGTTCATAGGTTCATAGGTTTATACTAGGCTATCTGACCTAGGGCATTTATAAGCCTAGCCAGAATGTGTTTGGCTTTCACCACCCATTTTAAATTTATTTTGCTATGCCCTTTTTCGAGGTTAGTATACTGTGCCTCTATCTAACAGTGACACAGAAGTGATACCCGGGGTAAACCTACGATCTCCCATCCACTCATCAAGATTCCTCTTGAAGAGAGTCAATGAGGGACTCTGCCTAACCTGGACTGGGATTTTATTCCAGAGTGAAGGGAGCCTCTGGGTTATGAATCTGTCCCTCCAGCATGTCCTATTTATTTCAGTGCTGAGGTTCAAGTCTCTCGAGCGTAGCTCGATGGGATTTGGATTTTCTGAGGTGCAGCATGTCCATTAATTCGGGTTGGACATGGCTTTATACGTCAGGCACAAATCGCCTCTGAACAGGCGGTATGCCACTGAGTAGAGCTGGAGTTTCATTAACCGGGCAGCATATGGCATCTGTTTGAGCCCTTTGATCCTCTTGGTGAGGTACTTTTGGGGTCTTTCCAGTTGCTGCAGGTGTCTGGTAAGGTACATCCCAAAAGGGGCATTGTACTCAATTATGGGCCTGATGAGGGATGAGTAAAGAGGCACAATGACCTCCCTGATCTAGATGTGAATCCCTTCATGATTAGGTGGGCTATATAAAATGTTTTCTAACCACTTTGGCCACGTGGTTGTGAAATGAGAGATTGCTATCAACTTGGGTCCCCAGGTCCCTAATTACTTCTTCTGTACTTAATGGATTACCACCTATGTGGTAATTTGTGGGCACTTTGTTTTGCCAAAGGGATGACTATACACTTTTGGCATTTAGCTTGAGGCCATGGCTCTGGCACCAGTTGTCTGTTTCTATGAGGCCCTTTTGGAGGATGCTTGTGTCGGCTGGAGAGTCGATTATGGCACCCAGTTTGCAGTCATCTGTGAACTTGGTCAGCCACAGTCCTTCCGTGTTGGCCTGTACCTCCGAGAAATATATACCGAACAAGACAGGTCCCAGGACTGAGCCTTGTGGGACACCACTTGTAACTGGTTTGGAGTCTGACATGGCTCCAGCAATTCTAACCATGTGGGTTCTGTCCTTGAGCCAGTTTGCAATCCATCTAGTGACATAGGGGTTTATATTTAAGCTGGTGAGCTTATCTATAATGTGGGGTATTGTATCGAAGGCTTTTGCGAGGTCCAGGTAGGCTGTGTGGACCACCTTCCCCTCGTCAATGGCCTTGGTGACTGTTTCAAAGAAATCAACCAGGTTTAAGAGGCAGGATCTGCCCTTAACAAAGCCGAACTGGGTAGGATCCAGTGTTTGTAGGTCCCCAATATCTTTATTTATGAGGTCCATGATGATCCTTTCCATAGCTTTGCAGACCAAGCTAGTCAGGCTTATGGGGCGATAGTTTCCAGGATCCGTTGAGGCACCACCTTTATGGAGAGGGACCACTGTTGCTGTACGCCACTCTTTGGGCACATATCCTGTAGTAAGGCTGAGACTGAACAGTAGTTTTATGTTTGGGTTTAGCTCTTCTTTGAGTTCATGTAGGATGCAGCCGGGACACCATCTGGTCCCATTGATGCTGTGTTTTTGCTTTGGAGAGGCGGCTCTTACCTGAGCATCTGAGATGTCAGGGGCAGCACTCTGCTGGGATAGATATTTGCCCTTTTGGTGGGAGGGGAGAAGTTTGCTGAACCTGTCAGCTAGGATGTTGGCAATGTCTGTGGGTTCGGTGTATTTTTTGTCATTTTGGACTAATTCTGAGCATATCTGGGAATTACCACCCAGGTTCCTAACATAACTAAAGAAAGCCTTGTGATTATCCTTAGTGTCCTGTGCAATTTTTCTCTCGAAGCTGGCCTTAGACAATTTTATGTGTGCCCGTAGTTTTTTGCTAATACTGATCAGTGATGCCTTCCCTTTTTGGGATTTTGCTTTATCATTTAGTAGCTTTTCTATTGTATAGTTTGTTTATGGCTGGGGTCCACCAGACAGGACGTCTGCCTTTGGAGGATTGGGTCTTGGTTTTATTTGGGATCGCATGATCCATGCATTCCTGAAGGTGTTCATAGAATGCGTTTATAAAGGATTCTGCGGTCTGGGCCGTATTTTCCCCAGGCCCGGGGGCTTTGAATGATTCCACCTCAGTTTTGAGGAGTGTAAAATTCGCTTTAGAGAAGTTTTTCACTGTGGTTTTCTGGGCAGGGGGTGGGGTCGGGATGTGAATATCCAGTGAGATTAGTTTATGGTCTGATCTTACCAGTGAGGGATACACTTCTGGTCTGGAGCATAGAGTCCCCATGTTGGTGATGATCAGGTCCAGTATGTTTTCCCCTCTTGTGGGAGTGGTAGCAAGTTGTTCCATAGCATTTGAGTTTATAAATTCTAGGAACCTTTGGGCTAGGGTGTTGGAGCTAGAGTAATGCTCCCAGTCTATGTTTGGGTAGTTGAAGTCGCCCAATATAATGGTGTTTGGAGAGACCTTCATATTTTCCAGTGTTCTCAGGAAGGCCGAGTGGGGTTCCTGGGTTTGGGAGGGTGGTCTGTAGCAGGCTATAAACTGGAAGGCAGTTTTACCCACTGTTAGTTGCACATGGATAGTCTCTGATGCTTCGTGCTTTGCCACCAACCTGGAGGTGTGGGTATCTTTGATGAATATCGATACTCCCCCTCCTTTTGTGGTTCGGGCCAAGTTTTGGGGCTGAAAAGCATGGTATGAGGTATAACCTGGTAGTGCTGGGGTGCTCTCGGGAGCCCTGAACCAGGTTTCTGTTACTGCACAGATATCGATGTTCTCCATGCTAAGGAGAGTTTCGAGTGCGTGCATGTATGAAAGCAGAGGAGACTGTGTATATGAAAGAAGAAGAAGAGAGAGTGAGAACACTCTTGTGTGACTGCATGTATGAAGGCAGAATATGTGTGTGTGTGTGTGTGTGTGTGTGTGTGTGTGTGTGTGTGTGTGTGTGTGTGTGTGTGTGTGTGTGTGTGTGTGTGTGTGTGTGTGTACATGAGAGACAGAGAGAGAGAGTGATCCCTAGCAACAGCAGCAGCATCAATTAAGAAGTTGGCATACCTCTCGACCTCTCACACAATAACTCTGGACCAAGCACTCTTAATCTCTGGGAATAAAAACATCTGGACAAAGCCAAAAATAATAGGGGCAAAGCCCCCAAAACATAGGTACAAATTTTAAATATTGCTCTTATGAACTTAGAAAGTTGATAGAGTGCACGGTCTTGTGTTACCATGCATTTTCTGAAGGAAATGAAATCTGAAACTTAAATGCCTATGATTGTATAATAATTTCAGTCTTCACTTAATCACCAGGAAATATCCAGAAAACCACAGATTTTATGAGGAACAGCCCAGCAATATGAGGCAAAAATCTGGGCAGTTGTGAGGTATGACCGAGCCACATATAATAGGGAATAGATTTCAAATATTGCTCTTCTAAACTTACAAAGTTGCTAGATTCAGGAAAAAGGTTTCCATTAGGTTAGCTACCTCTCGGCCATACTTCTCAACCTCTTGCACAATAAATCTGGACAGAGCCAAAAATAAAAGACAGATTTTTAATATTGCTCTTATAAACTTAAAAAGTTGCTTGATTCAGAAAAAGGTTTCCATTAGGTTTGCATACCTCTTCACCATACCTCTCATCCTCTCGCACAATAATACTAAACAGAGCCATAAATAGTAAGGACTGATTTAAATATTGCTTTTATAAACCTAGAAAGTTGCTAGTATAAGCACTGAAAACCCTGCTTCCCTTTCCAGAATCCTATCTTTGTGAAGCGGGGTTTTCTACAATGACAGCAACTAAAATGAAATTACATATTCGACTAGACATAAAGAACACACTTCGGGTGTCATTGTCTCCCATCACCCCTAGATGGGAATGTCTCATTTCAGGGAAATAAGCTCAGGGCTCCCATTGATTCTTCATCCATCTTACTGTCTTATCAACAAGTTACTACCCTACAGCAAATTCTTCCAATCCCATTTTTAAGTACTTTGCTCTCTTATTCCTGCTCATCACTTTGCTTTGGGTGTCTACCACATACTTCTAAATCCTTGTCTCTCTTCTCATAGTAAAAAAAAAAAAAATGTTTTTTGTTACCATGGAATACGTTATTGTCTAACAAGATTCTTGTAATTAATGTTTAATGTACTGTTTTTGTATGTCTACTATGTGGAGCTTTTCTCCCCGGGCATCTACTGAAAATGGACATATATCCAGCTAGACTAGCCCGATCAACAAATGTAAAATAAATAAATAAATAAAATAAATTATGGTGAGTTGTATTTATTATGCCCTTTATTATGCATTATTTTTATGTATGTGTGATGGCCAGTCCATGGAAAACTGTCTTACATGAAACTGGTCCTTGGTGCATAAAATGTTGGGAACTGCTGAAGCAGAGTACTGTCACACTTGCGGAAATGCAAATGCACTGTAGTAATGTAATGGACAAGAGTGTTGTCTCACTTCGGGATGCACCATAGTCAGGTAATAAAGTAGACTGGTGGCACACTTGTGGCATGCACTTTACTAAGGTAATGGAGTAGAGTGGTGGCACACTTGCAGGAATACACTGTAGTAAGGTAACGGACTAGAATGTTGTCATACTTTGTGGAACTACACTGTAGTAAGGTAATGGGCTTGAATGGTTTCAAATTGTGTGAGTATACAGCAGTAAGGTAATGGATTACAGTGGTTTAACAGTTGTTGGGATACATTGTAGTAAGGTAATGGAGTAGAGTGGTGCCATACCTGCAGGAATACACTCTACTAAGGAAATGGAGTAGAGTGTTGTCCCACCTGCATGAATACACGCTGGTAAGGTAATGAAGTAGAGTACTGTCACACTTGAGGGAATATACTGTAGTAAGGTAATAGAGTAGAATGGTGTAACAATTGTGGGAATACTATGCAGTAAGGTAACAGAATAGAGTGATGACACTTTGGCTGGAATACACTTTAGCAAGGTAATGGAGTAGCATGCTGTCACACTTGCAGTAATATACTGTAGTAAGGTAATGGAGTAAAGTGGTGGTACATTTATGGGAATACACTGTAGTAATGGAATAGAGTACAATATTGTCACACTTCTGGGAACACACTGTAGTAAGGTAATGGACTAGAGTGTTGTCACACTTGTACGAATACATTGCAGAAAGGTAATGGAATAGGGTGTTATCATCCTTGTGAGAATATATTCAAGTAAGGTAAAGGACAGAGTAGTGGCACTATTGCGGGAATACACTGCAGTAAGGCAATGGAGTTGAGTGCTGTTATACTTGCAGGAATACACTGTAATAAGGTAGTGCACTAAAGTGTTGTCACACTTACAGGAATATTCTGTATTAAGGTAATAGAGTACAGTGGTGTCAAACTGTGGAAATACACTGTAGTAAAGTAATGGACTAGAGTAATGGCACATTTGTGAATGCTCTGTAGTAATGTAATGGAGCACAGTGCCATCACACTTGCGAGAATACAGTGTGGTAACATAGTGGAATAGAGTGGTGGCACACTTGTAGAAAACTCCCTAGTAAGGTATTGGAATAGTATGTTGCACATTTCTGGGAATACACTGTAGTAAGATAATGGAGTAGAGTGTTGTCACACTTCAGTATATACAATGTATTAGAGTAATATAGTAGTGTGTAGTCACACTTGGGGGAATATACTGTAGTAAGATAATGGAGTAGAGTGTTGTCACACTTCAGGATATACAATGCATTAGAGTAATACAGTAGTGTGTAGTCACACTTGGGGGAATATACTGTAGTAAGATTATGGAGTAGAGTGGTGACCAACTTGTGGGAATACACTGTAGTGAGGCAATACAGTGGAGCTGTGCCACACTCAGGATTACTCTGTTGTAAAGTAATGGACTAGGGTGTCGTAACTCTTGTGGGACTACACTGTAGTAAAGTAGTGGAGTAGAGTGATTGTTAACTTGTAGGAAAATGCAGTAGTAAGGTAATGGAGAAGTGATGGTACACTTGTGCAATGCTCTGTAGTACTGTAATTGTTCAGACTGGTGTCACACTTGACAGAATACTCAGTGGTAACAATAGAGTAGAGTGTTCTCACCCTTGAGGGAATACACAGTAGTAAGCTAGTTGACTAGAGTGGTGACACACTTGGAGGAATACACTGTATTAAGGTAATGGAGTAGAGATTTGTCCCACTTTTATAAATACATAGTAGTAATGTGATGAAATGGAGCAGTGGTCCCTAACCAAGGGGCCACATACCAGTACCGGCCATGGATCATCTGTTACCAGGCGGCAAATAAACTTTTAGGCAGGGAGTGAAAACAAAAAACTGAATATATGTATGTATGTATGTGTGTGTGTGTTTATGTTTCTGTCTGCGTCTGTGAGTGAATGCATGTATGAAAGCAGAGGAAACTGTGTGTGTGTGTGTGTGTGTGTGTGTGTGTGTGTGTGTGTGTGTGTGTGTGTGTGTGTGTGTGTGTGTGTGTGTGTGTGTGTGTGTGTGTGTGTGTTTCGGTCTGTATTTTGAGTGAATGCCTGCATGAAAACAGAGCAGAGTGTGCATGTGTGTGTTTGTGCATGAGAGACAGAATGAGAGAGTGGGGGAAGAGTGGGAGCGATCCCTAGCAGCAGCATCAATTAAGAAGTTTTTGTACCTCTCTACCATACCTCCCACCCTCTCTCACAATAACTCTGGACAGAGCAATCTCACCCTCTGGGAACAAAAAATCTGGACTAAGCCAAAAATAATAGGGGCAAAGCCCCAAAAATAGGAACACATTTTAAATACTGCTCTTATAAACTTAGAAAATTAATAGCATGCAAGGTCTTATGTTACCATGCATTTTCTGAAGGATATGAAATCTGAAACACCAGTGCCTTTTATTATATAATATCAGTCCTCACTTAATCGCCACAAAAATGCAGAAAACCACAGATTTTATGTGGAACAGCCCAACAATATCATGCAAAAATCTGGACATTCTGCAAAAATCTGGACAGTTGAGAGGTATGGCAGAGCCACATATAATAGGTATAGAGTTTAAATATTGCTCTTCTAAACTTACAAAGTTGCTAGATTCAGGAAAAAGGTTTCCATTAGGTTTGTCTACCTCTTGACCATCCCACTCAACCTCTCTCACAATAAATCTGAACAGAGCCTTAAATAATAAGGACAGATTTAAATATTGCTTTTATAAATTTAGAAAGTTGCTAGACTAAGCACTGAAAAACCTGCTTCCCTTTCCAACATCCTATCTTTGTGAAGCAGGGTTTTCTACAACAAAAGCAACCAAAATGAAACCATGGAGTAGACTAGACATAAAGAACACACTTCAGGTGGCATTGTCTCCCATCATCACTAGATGGGACTGTCTCATTGCAGGGAAACAAGCTCAGGGCTCCCATTGATTCTGCATTATGTTGAGTCATATTTATTATGTCGTTTATTATGCATTATTTTTATGTATGTGTGATGGCCGGTCCATGGAAAACTGTCTTACATGAAACTGGTCCCTGGTACAAAAAAGGTTGGGTACTGCTGAACTCAAGTATTGCCACACTTGAGGAAATGCAAATGCACTGTAATAAGGTAATGGAGTAGAGTGGTGACATTTCTACTGGAATACACTGTAGTAAGGTAATGGAGTAGCGTGGTAACACACTTGTGGGAATACACTATAATAAAGTAATGGAGTAGAGTTTTCTCACACTTGTGGGAATACACTGTAGTAAGGTAATGGAGTAGAGTGATGGCACACTTGTGAGAAATGATAGTAGTTGATAATTGAGTAGAGTGTTGACACACTTGTGGAAATACACTATAGTAAGGTATTGGAGTAGACTGTTGTCAGAATTGCAGGAATACAGTTCACTAAGGTAATGGAGTAGAGTGTTTTCCCACTTGTGTGAATACACACTGGTAAGGTAATGAAGTAGTGTACTGTCACACTTGAGGGACTACACTGTAGTAAGGTAATGGGGTAGAGTGGTGTAAGACTTGTGGGAATACAATGCAGTAAGGTAACAGAGTAGAGTGGTGGCACTTTGGCTGGAATACACTGTAGTAAGGTAATGCAGTAGCATGTTGTCACACTTGCAGTAATATACTGTAGTAAGGTAATAGAGTAAAGTGGTGTTACATTTGTGGGAATACACTTTAGTAAGGGAATGAAGTGCAGTGTTGTCACACTTTGTGAATACACAGTAGTAAGGTAATAAAGTAGAGTAGTGTCACACTTGTGGGAATACACTCTAGTAAGGAAATGGAATAGTGTGATGGCACTTTTTCTGGAATACACTGTAATAAGGTAATGGAGTAAAGTGCTGTCACACTTGTGTGAAGACAGTATAGTAAGGTAATGGCGTAGAGTGGTGGCACACTTGTGAGAAATGACAGTAGTTGATAATTGAGTAGAGTGTTGACACACTTGTGGAAATACACTATAGTAAGGTAATGGAGTAGACTGTTGTCAGAATTGCAGGAATACAGTTCACTAAGGTAATGGAGTAGAGTGTTTTCCCACTTGTGTGAATGCACACTGGTAAGGTAATGAAGTAGTGTACTGTCACACTTGAGGGAATACACTGTAGTAAGGTAATGGGGTAGAGTGGTGTAAGACTTGTGGGAATACAATGCAGTAAGGTAACAGAGTAGAGTGGTGGCACTTTGGCTGGAATACACTGTAGTAAGGTAATGCAGTAGCATGTTGTCACACTTGCAGTAATATACTGTAGTAAGGAAATAGAGTAAAGTGGTGGTACATTTGTGGGAATACACTCTAGTAAGGGAATGAAGTACAGTGTTGTCACACTTTGTGAATACACAGTAGTAAGGTAATAAAGTAGAGTAGTGTCACACTTGTGGGAATACACTCTAGTAAGGTAATGGAATAGTGTGATGGCACTTTTCCTGGAATACACTGTAATAAGGTAATGGAGTAAAGTGCTGTCACACTTGTGTGAAGACAGTATAGTAAGGTAACGGACTAGAGTGTTCTCACACTTGTCAGAATGCACTGTTGTCAGGTAGTGAACTAGAGTGTGGTCATACTTGTGGGAATACACTGAAGTAAGATAATGGAAAAGAGTGTTGGCACAATTGTGGGAATACACTACAGTAAGGTAATGGAATAGTGTGGCATCATACCCAAAGAATAAACACAAAAACCAGCACTGCAACAGCAGCCCAGTGGTGTCAAGCAAATATCATATACGGCAATAACATCCAACATCACACTCTGAGGAAACTGGAAATTTTAATAAAACAGCATGTTAAAAAATTAAAAATAGGTCAGCGTTTTCACAACATAAAGTTGCTTTTTCAGTCCATTCAAAAAAGTACTTCAGACACAGTCTTTATGTAGTTAAAATGGGTACTTACATATTATCGCAACCACACTTCTGAAGTCCCCTAATCTGTAAAGTTTTCAAGAAACAATGTCTGTTAACCTAACAAGGGGTGTGTAAAGTGTTAAGTAGTATTGTGTCAGATTGTTTTTCACACAGGAAGAGGAATAACAGCAAAATTCCTCTTCCCTGGTAGCGTATTTTCTTGACCTATACACTTGACTGCTACTTCTAAGTTGTCCTTAATGTTACAAGTCCTGAAAGTCCGTCGCCACTTTTCCAACAAGACAAGGATTGTGGAACATGACTCATTCTGATAAAGTGACCCACTTACTTTGAAAACTCCTTTTGCGGGTATGTTATCAGTTGTCACACACCCCCATTATAGTCCGGTCTCTTACAAGGCACGTTAATTCACTCTTAAGTCCAAAGTACTTACATAAACATTTAGTTCTCTTTGCAGAGGTTTACAGAAATTAGTCATTGACTTTTTCTCTGTAATTATATTTTTAGTTGCCGTCTATGAAACCAAACTTATTAAGCGCTCTACTGGCTTTAGAAAAAAGTGAAACACTTTTTTTCATACTGAAATTATACATACAGACACATGCACTCCATAGAGCTATGATCAGTAATCCATAATGCAGGATTGCTAAAGTGGTGTGCCACATGGGGTTCACAGAAGGCATGGGGTTCGCCATGAAAGAGTACAGAATTTCACTGTTACTCCTCTTGCTGCCTCATACCCACTGTGAGTGCAACTCAGTGACACTTACTTGTTTACACACCCCTTTTAAGGTGAACATAGATGTTTACGCACAAACATAACGAATTACAGCATATCTGAAATGTGGTTGCGATAATACGTAAGTACCTTAAAATGATTAGGAAAATGTCCAATCAAAAAAAAAACAATTAAAACATCAAAAAATTAACTGAGCATAATTAATTACATTAGCTAACTTCCCTAACCAACCATAATATACTAAGCGGTCCTGTCCTATCAAAATGGGTACAAAAGCATAGCTGCCTATCACTGCTAAATGTTTAAGCAACAAAACAATGAGTCGCTTAACGTATCATGTACAATTATTAATCACATTGTCATTAGCAATGGCTATAAGCTTGATCATAATTCCACTAATAAATGCCATTTACATTACATTAATTAATGAAGACTTTTTACTAAAAACAATATCATGCAAAACTGTATTGGTTCCATGGTATATAGCAAGTTGGCATCATAGAATCAAAACAACAAGAACTTAACTTCACTAAATTAAGACAGACCACTTTTCAACATACTATAAAAACTCTTCCAGAGTTAGAAATGGTACAGAACTGAGGAAAACTCCAAAAGACTGATTGAGAGAAACATAACATTCTGCTGACAACAGCAAAGCACGACATGTCAGCAAATAAAAATCAAGAAAAAACAATAATAGCCAATCAAAAGCCTCCAGGATGATTGGTCTAAATTGGGTATTATCAAATACTATTGGTCAAGCCCATACTCATTCTTAATGTCGGAACAGAGTGTACCTGACAGGTAAAAAAAATCTAAACTGAATAAAAACAGCCAATCCGCCCACAAATTAGGCCAATCTATTTTTTAACTGTTCCTAAACATTTGCCAAAATCTGACCAAATATTGTAAACCTCAAGTAGCATAGAGTAATTTACCATTGACAGTGCTAACAAATAAAAAACAGGCATTCCAGATGCTAATAAGTCATGCAATACATCCACAGATTGGTTCGGAATGACTGCATTATTCATGGTCAGCAATACAAAATTGAGTAAACCACTTAAAGATTTTACTGAACTAAACACTTCAATCCTTCAAAGAAAAAATATGGTAATATTCTAACTTGTTCCACAGTTGTCAACTTGTGACTATACAAATAGAAAATCCGTAGTCTATAACCAATCATTATTCTTCTTTAAAGGTCAATCTAACAAGCTAAGTACTTCAATACTTGAAGGAGAAAGATATAATAATATTCAAACATTAAACCGCAATTGGCGGCTTGCAACCAGGCAGTTGAAGTGCCCTACTCTAAAGCCAATCAGAACACTATAATAGCTAAACCTAGCCACCCACAGGCCATCTACTCAATTGGTTAAAACATAATATTCAGAGTTCTCATTGGTTGTTGGTTGCTCTCTAATAGGACACACCAAATGTCAGGATAAAGCTATCAAACAGCTCCCATGAGGATGTATTAATCACAAACAGCGCATCCACTCAAAAAATAATCATCCCCATGATCCAAACAACTGGCCACCATCCTGCCCACATCCAAAAAATCCGGGTGAAAAAATGGCCAACAGGTCAAAGCTGTCCGTGTACATGCTCTGCATCGCTAAAAAACCAACAAGCAAGGCTCCACTCTAAAACAATCATCAATGCCTAGAAGGCTTAACCAAAAGATAGCAAATCAAAAATCTCCCATTAAAGGGAAAGGCCATCGGAAATATTGTCTGCAACTTATTGGCTCAGTGATCTTTAACGTTAACAACAACATGTAAGCAATACCTTGTTACTAAGGATCCAATAAGCAAAGTCCAACAACAGTAACATCACTCAGTTGTTCATAAAAAAAGAAATAACCCCAGACATGGCTAAATCTTGACAAAACGGTCACAATACATATTAGCATAATTTTCAATATCACACTGAGGGGGGAACCAGCCATCGCTTAGCGAGAATCTTTTTTAAGTCCAGTGGTTTATTTCAAGTTACAGTCACATCAAAAGGCATATAATGATAGCAGAAACTATCTATTGTGGGTCATAACAACTGAATCACCAGTTTCCCTATCAGAACTGTCACATAAAAAGTCTTTAAGGGGATACCTACCTATTGTCATCACCCATTCAAAACACTGTATAACCAGTCACACTCTCATTTCCTAAGTAAACCTCTGGCTCTCAAAGCAGGCTTCAAAGAAACCTTACCATTAAGGCCAAATTTCTTATCAGCTTGGAGGTGTATAATCCATGACAACTCCCTACACTCAGTTTGATTAGAAATGTCCCCAAATCTGTTGCTGTCAAAAACTTCATCAATAACTTGAAACTGAAAATTATGTTCTTTCCCTTCATCTTCTACATGCTTGGCTAAGGGATTGCTAATCTCAGCTTGTCTAATATATCTCATATGCTCTATGATTCTCTCATAAAGCTTTTGGTTTGACTTGCCAACATAAAAATGTGGGCATACTGCACACCTCGCTAAATATGCTACATTTCTTGTTTGACAATTAGCTGCTACTCTAAAAGTTTACTTCCTCCCAGTGACCGGATGTTTGAATGAATTACTAGTATCAGTAAGATGACAAAAGTTGCATTTGCCACACCCAGTGGTTCCCCTGCATCTTCCTTGTTGGACCCCTCATCTTTGGCCCATAGCACATCATACATTTAAGAGAACTTTTGTTCTTAAATACAAAGCAAGGTTCCTTCCCTATCAATGCATTGATCTCACTATCTGAAGTCAAAATGTGCCAATTCCTTTTGATAATTACACAAATGGAATTGACATTTTTTGAGTAATGTATACGCAGTGAAGGAGCTTGCTTAGTTGCACCACATTCCTGCACTCTTAAAGAGATATGTGCCCCAAAAGTTGAGCAAAAGGGTGCTGCTCTCCCTTCCCTTAATGCCATCACTGTTTTAATTTCAGAATCTATCTCTTGTCTATCATAACCTCTAGTCAAAATCTCTTGTCTCACATGGGCTAACTCTCTATCAAGGATAGATTTCACTACTTAACCATGAGATCCTCATAACTTCACCTCTTACTTTGTTCTTAAAAATATGTTTCAGATGATTACTACTCCTGATTAGTACATGATTATGATGACTGTCTTCCTATACCTACTTGTAAAACAAGTTGCAATCAATCTATTACCAGCATTCCTAGACAAACATACATCAAGGAATTCTATTTCATTATAGGATTATTGTTTAGTGAAGCATAGGAAGTCTGTGGTGTGCTGTAAATAATTAAAGGACTGCTGGAACATATCTAATGAGCATCTCCAAAGAAGGAAGGTATCATCTATGAACCTCCTATAAAACCATATGTAGGGAGCATATGTACTGTGTAGCACATACTTGATCTCCCACTGCACGACTACGCTGTTAGCATAATTGTTCATGCATGATGTCCAGATCGCTACATCTGTACTCTGTCTGTAATATTTGTCATCAAACATAAACACATTGTTCTCCAAGGTGGTCTCAATTAACAAACATAGCAGCTCTACAAATCTGTTATCATAAGAGTTATTCATGCATAAGAAATCTCTTACCATTTCTACACCTGTAAGGTTAGGAATCACAGTGGGAAGTATACAGATGTCCACTGTAACTAATAAATCATGATACTCTAAAGGTTCATCTTTTGTAAATGCAAACAAATCTGTTAGAAACTGTTTAGTGTCTCTAAGGACTGTGCAGACATTGTTGACAACTGGTCTTAAAAAACTCTCTACAAAGATGGATATCGGTACTGTACTCCATCCTCGTCCATTGGATCTTTATGTGTTTTCGGCAAACAATTAAAGGATGGTACTAAAGGTTTCTCCAGAAAAAGAAAGTTGTAAACACTTTCTGTTATGGAGCCACCTAGCCAATACTCTAACAGGATGCATTTTACATTCCTAATAACTTCTTGCCCTTGTGCTAGACTCAATACCTCATACGTATCAACATAAATTAACATAACTAGAACTTGCTCTTTATAGAATGAAGCATCCATAATAACAATTGCCCTGCCTTTATCAGCTGGGTGAATGGAAATGGTATTATCATACTTTAACTGCTCTAAGACTTTCACTTCCTCTCTACTCAAATTTGACTTTATACCTCATACCATGCTTTTCAGCCCCAAAACATGGACCGAACCACAAAAGAAGGCGGAATATCAATATTCGTCAAAGATACTCACACCTCCAGGTTGGTGGCATAACACAAAGCATCAGAGACTATCCATGTGCAACTAACAGTGGGTAAAACTGCCTTCCAGTTTATAGCCTGCTACAGACCACCCTCCCAAACCCAGGAACCCTACTCGGCCTTCCTGAGAACACTAGAAAATATGAAGGTCTCTCCAAACACCATTATATTGGGTAACTTCAACTACCCAAACATAGACTGGGAGCATTACTCTAGCTCCAACACCCTAGCCCAAAGGTTCCTAGAATTTATAAACTCAAATGCTATGGAACAACTTGTTACCACTCCCACAAGAGGGGAAAACATACTGGACCTGATCATCACCAACATGGGGGCTCTAGGCTCCAGACCAGAAGTGTATCCCTCACTGGTAAGATCAGACCATAAACTAATCTCACTGGATATTCACATCCCGACCCCAACCCCTGCCCAGAAAGCCACAGTGAAAAACTTCTCTAAAGCAAATTTCACACTCCTCAAAACTGAGGTGGAATCCTTCAAAGCCCCTGGGCCTGTGGAAAATACGGCCCAGACCGCAGAATCCTTTATAAACGCATTCTATGAACACCTTCAGGAATGCATGGATCATGCAATCCCAAATAAAACCAAGACCCAATCCTCCAAAGGCAGGTGTCCTGTCTGGTGGACCCCAGCCATAAACAAATTATACAATAGAAGGAGGAAGCTACTACATGATAGAGCAAAATCCCAAAAAGGGAAGGCATCTCTGATCAGTATTAGCAAAAAACTACAGGCACTCATAAAATCGTCTAAGGCCAGCTTCGAGAGAAAAATTGCACAGGACACTAAGGATAATCACAAGGCTTTCTTTAATTATGTTAGGAACCTGGGTGGGAATTCCCAGATATGCTCAGAATTAGTCCAAAATGACAAAAAATACACCGAACCCACAGACATTGTCAACATCCTAGCTGACAGGTTCAGCACAACCCCCCCCACTAAAAGGGCAAATATCTATCCCAGCAGAGTGCTGCCTCCCTGACATCTCAGATGCTCAGGTAAGAGCCGCCCTCTCCAAAGCAAAAAACACAGCATCAATTGGACCAGACGGTGTCCCGGGCTGCGTCCTACATGAACTCCAAGAAGAGCTAAACCCAAACATAAAACTACTGTTCAATCTCAGCCTTACTACAGGATGTGTACCCAAAGAGTGGCATACAGCAACAGTGGTCCCTCTCCACAAAGGTGGTGCCTCAATGGATCCTGGAAACTATCACCCCATAAGCCTGAATAGCTTGGTCTGCAAAGCTATGGAAAGGATCATCATGGACCTCATAAATAAAGATATTGGGGACCTAAAGACACTGGATCCTTCCCAGTTCAGTTTTGTTAAGGGCAGATCCTGCCTCTTAAACCTGGTCAATTTCTTTGAAACAGTCACCAAGGCCATTGACGAGGTGAATGTGATCCACACAGCCTACCTGGACCTAGTAAAAGCCTTCGATACAATACCCCACTCGGGCATTATAGATAAGCTCACCAGCTTAAATATAAACCCCTATGTCACTAGATGGGTTGCAAACTGGCTCAAGGACAGAACCCACATGGTTAGAATTGCTGGAACCATGTCAGACTCCAAATTAGTTAAAAGTGGCTGCCCACAAGGCTCAGTCCTGGGACCTCTCTTGTTCGGTATATATTTCTCGGAGGTACAGGCCAACATGGAAAAACTGTGGCTGACCAAGTTCGCAGATGACTGCAAACTAGGCACCATAATCGACTCTCCAGCCAACACAAGCATCCTACAAAAGGGCCTCATAGAAACAGACAACTGGTGCCAGAGCCATGGCCTCAAGCTAAATGCCAAAAAGTGTATAGTCATCCCCTTTGGCAAAAACAAAGTGCCCACAAATTACCACATAGGTGGTAATCCATTAAGTACGGAAGAAGTAATTATGGACCTGGGGACCCAAGCTGATAGCAATCTCTCATTTGAAAACCACGTGGCCAAAGTGGTTAGAAAAACATTTTATATAGCCCACCTAATCATGAAGGGATTCACATCTAGATCAGGGGAGGTCATCATGCCTCTTTACTCATCCCTCATCAGGCCCATAATTGAGTACAATGCCCCTTTTGGGATGTACCTTACCAGACACCTGCAGCAACTGGAAAGACCCCAAAAGTACCTCACTAAGAGGATCAAAGGGCTCAAACAGATGCCATATGCTGCCCGGTTAAAGAAACTCCAGCTCTACTCAGTGGCATGCCACCTGCTCAGAGGCGATCTGTGCCTGACATATAAAGCCATGTCCAACCCGGAATTAATGGACATGCTACACCTCAGAAAATCCAAATCCCATTGAGCTACACGCTTGAGAGACTTGAACCTCAGCACTGAAATAAATAGGACATGCTGGAGGGACAGATTCATAACCCAGAGGCTCCCTTCACTCTGGAATAAAATCCCAGTCCAGGTTAGGCAGAGTCCCTCACTGACTCTCTTCAAGAGGAATCTTGATGAGTGGATGGGAGATCATAGGTTTACCCCGGGTATCACTTCTGTGTCACTGTTAGACAGAGGCACAGTATATTAACCTCGAAAAATGGCATAGCAAAATTAATTTAAAATGGGTGGCGAAAGCCAAACACACTCTGGATAGGTTTATAAATGCCCTAGGGCAGATAGCCTAGTATGAACCTATGAACCTATGAAAGATATATTGTAAATCATGTTCAACTGAATTACAAAAAACTTCTAGGGTAGCACTCAGCATGGAATTAAAGTCACTAGATTTCTTGAAACTAGTGTTACCAATATCAGCTGAAAACGTGTAAATGGCATTTATTAGTATAGAATTATGATCAAGCTTATTGCCATGGGAATGAGCATCCTAGCTTTGTTGAGTGCATAGCAAATACCACCACCATTTTGGAATATGATGTCAATAGATCCACTTGAGTAATTTAGTTTCTAGATGTAACATTAATATTGGATGATCAAGGAATATTTATTACACGGATACATAAAAGGGACTGTTGGAAGAATCACCTTCTGCATATGACAAGTATGCATTCTGCGCATGTATACCCACATATTATCAAGGGAGAAATACTTTGTACCTCCAGATTATGCACTGATAAATAAGTATATATAAAGGAAACTGAACAGTTAGTGAAATGTTTTCATGTCCATGGTTTATAGACAATAAGAGGTCCAGCAGGCACTCATGACCTCTAATATGAGAAGAACAAGAGGATGTCCTTACTTTTCAGAAAATACTACATCAGAACCAACCTATCCCATACCACAGCAAGATAACAGTAATAAAAGTGGTCTAAGATGCCTGCTTACATATAGCAGTGATGTTTCACAGGTTTGTGAGATTATTAAGAGCTGGTGCATGCTAACAATGGATGACAAAATAAAGGACATAGTGGTTGAGTTTCAAGGTTTTGTTTTAAAAATAAGATGAATTTGAAGAGACTTCTCTAGTTATAAGGATGGGGTTCCATCAAAAAAAAAAAAACAGCCTTGAAGAATGGGACTTTTCCCTGAAGGAAATGCAGGGCATGTGCTTTAATCAACAGTAGTTCTTTTAGACATCCTGTTACCAAAAGTTTATATCAGCTGAAAAACTATGCAGATTGTAACGCTGAAAATATTATTTATGTAGATACTTGCACCCTCTGTAATGGATTTTATGTTGGTAAGAGTAATCAGCAGTTCAAAGACAGAAATCGCCATCACCTCAGTGACATTAGACTAAGAAAGGATGCCAGTGCTTTGTCTAAACATACCCAAGATAATGTACAAAACAAGTTTATATTTATGGCGTTAGAATTCGTACATGATAGTCCTTGGGATGGCGATTTATATAATAAAACTGAGGTTTTGGAAAGCTGATGGATTGATGGTTTGCAGGATGATCAGCTCCCTGGATTGAATGAAATGATTGATTTGAAGCCACTGTTGACAGGAAGGAGACTTCCTAGATAAAAATTTAAATTTAAATTTTAGTTGGCTGCTTTTTGCTTCAAAGGGGAGGAGCACTAGCAGTAATGCAGTATTTGATGAAAGTGAAGAGACTTCCTAGATGAATTTTAATTGGCTACGTTTTGCTTTAAAGTGGAGGAGTAGTTGCAGTGATACAGGATCTGATGAAGGATCTATCAATTGAAAGTGTATATCTCTCTATCTATGTCTGTGCTGTTTTTATGTCATTTTATTGTGCTATTAGTCAATAAATGCTTCTCCATGGTGGCCTAGCTCTGTTTTTTTTCTAAATACTTTTGTTTGGTTGAGCAGCTTTTAGTGATCTGGAGTTTTTATATATTTCTATAGTTGCCCTAGATAAGCTTGTCATATAATACATACCAAGCATATTACTCAGATCAGAAGAAAAAAAAACTGCTATAGTTCTCCAAACCTTCTAAACAATGAGGTCAGTGTCTTTACTTGTATTCTGGTTCTAAACTATTAAATTCTCTCCCTTCGACCACCACGTCAAGCCCCACTCTCCCACTCTTTAAAGTCCCTCTAAAAGCGCACCTAAATAAGTCATGGCTTTGCACACGTTTAACTCCAGCTTAATCCCCCTCTACCTCTGCTTCCTCTGCCCACCTTCCTTTTCCTCTGCAGTCTCTGTTACCCACCTGCATACCTATGAAACCTCACTAAGAATTCTCCTCCCCTCACCCTAACCTTAGTCTACATTCTTCTTTCAGTCTCTCTAAACCCCTCTAAATTTATAATTTCTCAAATCTTCTATGCTACTTCTCCCCTTCACTAAGTAAAGTTATTTATATAATCTAGTGTAAACCTGTTCTCTTGTTAACATTATGGTAACTACATTAACCATTATTTTCTCAAGCAATGTGTTGTCAATACATCTCTATATCCTAGAAATTAAGTAAAATTTTAAGCAAAACTCAAAGCTACTGCTCATATATTTTCTTTTTTCAACTCTAAATGCTTGTAATGGATTGTATAAAGTCTTTACTAACAGTATTGCTTTACAAATTGTATTCCATCAGTGTATGTACCTAAATGCATTGTCTTAAGTCTTAACTATCATTCTTAAAAAAATTGTAATCTATGTACATAAATGACTAAATGTGGAGCTTTTCGCCTCGGGCTTACTTTGAAAAGGGGTTATGTGACCCAGGTGGACTATCCCAGTTAACAAATATCAAATAAATAAATAAATAAATAAATAAATAAATAAAATAATACATAAGTCCAGATTTTTGGCTCATATTTTTGGTCTGTTCCCCATAGAATTTGTGGTTTTCTGACAAATCACTAGGATGATCTGATGATCTGAGGACTGAAGTCAGTAAATAATGATATACATTTGAGTTTCAGATTTCAAATCCTTCAGAAAATGTTTAGTATGATCCACTTAAATTTGACAGGATTTGCAAACCATTGAAGGAAATAGCTTTGGGGAATAGTAAGCAGTGATAAATGAGCACACACGTTTCATGTAGAAGATGATTTAGCAGTAGCAGACACCTGTCTTTAAGATGGGGGATGACATTTCTGAAATGAATAAATAGAAACAAGGAGATAGTGAAGGAATATATATATATATATATATATATATATATATATATATATATATATATATATATATATATATATATGTATGTATATAGGGAGAGATAGGAATGGAGGTTAGCCAGCTCTGTATCCTCCACAGGAGGGATAGGAATGGAGGTTAGCCAGCTCTGTATCCTCCACAGGAGGGATAGGAATGGAGGTTAGCCAGCTCTGTATCCTCCACAGGAGGGATAGGAATGGAGGTTAGCCAACTCTATATCCTCTGCAGGGGGAATAAGAATGAAGATTAGCCAGCTCCATGTCCTCCTCCTACATTGCAGGGCTGCAAAACAGCTTTGAACAATTTGAAACTATTTTCCACTTACACTACTAAATGGGCTGCTTACAGTTAAAAAGATGACTTATACATCAGTGAGCATAGCTACAGTGCAAAACAAACTACAGTTACTTGGCTTTCTACACATGGAAAGTAGTTTACTCTTCTATTCATTTCAGCCAGCCAAAGAATTATTTGGGCTTGGGAGAAGGGGATGGACTGAAATTTTTCTTTGACATACACAGACAAATGGGACAAGCACACATACATATACAGTTTGAGGTTTGCAAAACCATTGAATCAGATCTTCGAAATTCCAGGTCATATGTATAGCATTCTTCATTAAATGTGAGTTATCATAATTTCAGTAATGGATGTTTTCACTTCAGCATAATTATCTATTTTATATCCTAGTCTCTTTAGAAACGTTAACCAACATTATGTACACACAAATAATACCATAAAATTCATTTAAACTATATAAACTGTATAAGGATGAAATGTTGTTTAGCATGCAAGCACTCAGTTAAAACAAATTAATAGTCTAAATAGCCTACTAACACATATAGTCCTAGCCATTGGCATCCCTATTGTAAATGAATGGTGGGTTCTAGGTCCATACTACTGTAGAAGTTGGTTGTAACTGCTAAGAAATGTATCATTATATGGCAGGTAGAATATAGGTTCATAGGTTCATAGGTTGGTACTAGGCTATCAGCCCTAGGGCCTATACAAGCCTAGATATAACAATTCCCAGGATATTTCTTCCCACAATATTTACTTCCATGGACCCCTGTCTAGCAGGATGACTGACATGATCCCTGGGGTGAATTTCCTATCTCCCATCCAATCGTCAAGATTCCTTTTGAAGAGGGCCAAAGAGGCACTCTGCTTGATATGTATGGGCCGTCTATTCCAGAGTCTGGGGAGTCTCTGGGTCAAGAACCTATCCCTCCAGCATGGTTTGTTCATTGTGATGTCAAGGTTTAGATCCCTGGAGCATGTGGCTCTGAGGGATTGGGATTTCTTTAAGTGTAGCATGTCCAACAGCTCTGGGTTTGACATGGCCTTGTACGTTAGGCAGAGATTGCCTCTGAGTAGACGATATGTGACAGAGTATAACTTCAGTTTTTTTAGATGGTCAGCATAGGGCATCTGCTTTAGGCCTGTGATTCGTTTAGTGAGGTATTTCTGCGGCCTTTCCGGTTGTTGCAGATGTCTTGAAAGGTACATACTAAATGAGCCGTTGTATTCTATAATGGGTCTAATGAGGGATGAATACAGTGAGACAATGACCTCATTTTTTCTGGATGAAAAGCCCTTAGTGATGAGGTGTGCCACATAGAAGGATTTCTTGACTGTTGTGGTGATGTGGTTATCGAAGATGAGACCACTGCCCACCTGTGTCCCAAAGTCTCTTATCACACTTTTGGTGTTTAGTGTACTGCCACCTATGTGGTAATTCACGGGTACATGTTTTTTCCCAAAGGGGATAACTATACATTTCTTGGCATTGAGCTTGAGCCCATGGCTCTGGCACCCAGCATCTGTTTCTGTAAGCCCCTTTTGTAGAATATCAACATCATTTAGGGATTCAGTAATGGCTCCCAGTTTGCAGTCATCTGCGAACTTTGTTAGCCAGAGTCCATTACTATTGGTCTGTACTTCAGAGAAGTAGAGGCCAAACAAGAACCATCCCAGGACTGAACCCTGAGGTACTCCACTTGTCACTTGTCTGGAGGTGGATTTGGCTTTGGCTACATTAACAGTGTGGGTTCTGTCAGTAAGCCAGTTGGCAACCCCATATCGAGTGATGTAGAGATTAATGCGTAGCTTAGTAAGTTTATCTATGATTCCAGAGTGGGGGATGGTGTTGAAGGCCTTGGTGAGGTCTGGATAGGCTGTGTGGACTGCTTTACCCTCTTCTACAGCTCTGGAGACTGATTCGAAGAAGTCAATCAGGTTCAGGAGACAAGATTGTCCCTTCACGAACCTAAACTGGGTGGCGTCCAGTGTTTGAAGGTTGCCAATGTCTTTGTTTATAAGTTCCATGATAATATGTTCCATGGCCTTGCAGATCAGGCTCATCAGACTGATGGGGCGGTAGTTCCCAGGATCCAACATGGATCCCCCCTTGTGGAGTGGGATAGCTGTAGCTGTGTGCCACTCAGTGGTCAAGAAGCCTGAGGTGAGGCTATGATTAAACATGACACTTAGGTGAGGTGCCAATTCATTTTGCAGTTCATGTAGTTCACAGCTCAGGATGTCGTCTGGTCCCATGGATGCTGTATTCTTAGCTTTGGAGAGTGCAGTATTTACCGGTGTGTCCGTTATTACTGGAATTTGGCGATCTTTCAGTGTTGAGATGGGCCCTTTAGAGGGTGGGAGGGGGGGTGAAGCTGGCACTGAATCGATATGTCAGGATATTTGCAATATCCTTGGGATCAGTATATTTAATGCCATTCTGTTGTAGCTCAGAGCAGATCTGAGCATTGCCATTTAGATTCTTGACATAGCTATAGAATGCCTTGTGGTTGTCTCTGGAATCTTTGGCAATTTTCTTTTCGTAATTAGCTTTGGAGGATTTTATGAGGGATCTCAGCTTCTTAATGAGGCTGGTAAGGGAGTTTTTTGCATCCTGGGATTTTCCTCTTTTTTTGTAACAGTTTCTTCCTTTTGTTGTAAAGTTTGTTTAAGGCAGAGGACCACCAGATTAGCTTCCTTTTTTGGAGGAGAGTGTCTTGGTTCTATTTGGGATGGCACTATTCATGCATGAGTGGATGTGCTCATACAGTGCCTTAGTGTAGGATACAGCAGTCAAACTTTCAGTTTCCATCTGCATGGGTGTCATGAAGTTTGTCACTTCGGACTTGAGTAGCATGAAGTTGGCTTTGAAGAAGTTTTTTACAGAGGGTTCATTACTAGGGGGTGGGGGAGGGATGTGAATGTCAAGGGTGATTAGCTTATGGTCAGACCTGACTAACGTGGGGGGTGACCATAGGTGTGGAGCATCGATTTCCCATGTTGGTAATGACCAGGTCTAGGATATTGGAGCCCCTGGTGGGACTATGGATTAGTTGATCCAGGTCATTGGAATTTATGAATTCCAAGAACCATTGGGCAAAGGTGTTGGTACACGAGTAGTTTTCCCAGCTAATGGCAGGGTAGTTGAAATCAGCCAGTATTAGGGTGTTTGGTTGTATCTTAATATTTTCCAGTATGTTTAGAAAGGCGTAGTGAAAATCTTGGGGCATGATGGGGGATCTGTAGCAAGCTACAATTTGGATTGCAGTCTTACCTAGTGTTAGTTGCACCTGGAGAATTTCAGATGCATTGTGTTGGGCAACCAGCCTGGTGGTGTGAATATCTTTGGTGAATATGGACACTCCTCCACCTTTAGTGTTTAGGTCCTGGTTTGGTGACCGAAAAGCATGCTAAGAGTTGTAGCCTGGTATTGCAGGGGTGCTCTCTGGAGCCTTGAACCAGGTCTCAGTTAGTGCACAGATATCGATGTTCTCCATTTTTAGGAGTGCCTTGAGAGAGTGCATTTTGTGGTTTAGACTTCTAGCATTGAGTAGCATTACCTCAGATTTTTCATGCTTGTACCTGTTATGGTGGTGGTTTTGTCCTTTGAACTTTGCCTAAAAAGGCACTATATGGGTGGCAAGAGCCTTAGCCAGTAACCTGAATCACAGAGGTGACAGATGCAGACCATCTCTGGCAAAGCATCATGGTCTGTCGATCATTTCATCCCAGGCAAACAGATACTGGATCCCCTTTGAATGACACCATAAGCTTAGCCAATTGTTGAAGTCAATCATTTTGTCCTTATACTGTGGTAGCATTCTGGGCGAAGGCAGGATGCTGCTCAGGGCTAGGGTCATACCTGCCTGGGCCACATGATCCCAGAGCTCTTCCATGTCTCTTTTCATGTAGTCCAGGGAGGTACGTCTCAAGTCATGCACTCCAACATGGACAATAACAGAGTCATATTTGTACTTGTTGTGGAGTGACTTGAGTGCATGCGTTATGTGGTGGATCCTGGCACCTGACAAACAGCTGACTGTAATTTTCTCCTTGTTCCACCTGGTGAGTGGGACATCAGTGTGCCTGACTATAGAGTCACCTATGAATAAAGTGTTGGGTATGTTGTCTTGCCTTAGGGGCTGTTGTTGGGTGGCTCACTGGTTCTGTGAGCTATGTGATACTTCGGTTGTGATTGGCGTTTCTTTGCATTTCAGCTTCAGATGTCCTTGCTGCTTGGGCAGGTTACTGCTAAGGGCCTCCGCATATGATGGTTTAGTGTTGCTATGTGATGGTGTTGATGGTGTGGGTTTAGAAGGGCTATGTGTTATTTGAGGTGTAGTGCGGGTGTTAACCTTCTCCTCTTGAATGTCTAGCATAATTTTGGGTGGAGAGAGCTTTGCTTCCAGTTTGGCTATGTAAGTGCATCTCTCCCAGGTTGTAGTGTTGGGTGATAGGAGTAGAGGGTTGTCTGTGTACATGAGGCAATTGCTGCATTGCCTCAGTATGCCCAGATTCACCAGGTGGACAGGAGAAATCACTGGAAGCTGACCCTTGGACATGCCTGATTTGGTGCTTTTTTTGTAAAGTACAAGAGCTGTTTCCCCTTACCTTAGCAAGGTACTTTGCAATTATAGGCTGCTTAGTGCCTACGATTAATTTCTTCTTTTTAATAGGGAGAGCTGAGTGTTTGTATCAGTTTAAGGCTTCCTAGTGCTTTCCAGCAGGTTTTAGAGCAAGTACTAGTCACAGGGATGCTTAAAGGTAAGATGAAAAAAATGGTTTATCCTAAACACTGCAGTGTGCACTAGAGGAGCTAGATGTGAAACTAGGTAAATTAAGTTTTATCAGTCTAAAATGTTAAGTTTTAGTGGATAGGCACTATTTTTAAGAGTGAACTCAATAGGTGATGCCCTGTTTTATTTCCAGCTTCTAGAATTTCTGCAGCTTATTCCAAATTGGGGGAAGTGGTATGTGCAGTCTGAAGCATAATACAGAGCTGGGATCTGTGGCTGGCCAGAGGATGGTACCATAAGCTGAGACACAAAGAACACAGAAAAGAAATGCCCAAGTGCAATATGTAGGCTTTTTAAGCATAGGACTGATCGTCTGGGTAAAATACTGGAGGAGTAGTTAATATAATTGCTGACAGACCACTGAACATTTTGCCACTGCTAAAATAAATTGGTCTGAAATGAACCAATGACAGCTCTAGACAGTAGCGGTTAGGTTATCAGTATGGTAATAGGTAGGTCTAGTTTGCAGACAAGAGGACAGAAGTCAGGAGACTGTTAAGGGCTCAACTTCCAAGGAAACTAGACCTGTCAAAGGCCTTCGACATGGTTAACCATAATATACTTCTGCACAAACTAAATCTCTATTCACTTGGCTCACAAACTCTTCAATGGTTCAGGAGTTACCTCCAAAATAGGCAACAAGCAGTGCTATGGAACAACACCCTATCCTCCTTACTTCCAGTAAACATTGGGGTTCCACAAGGCTCAATCCTAGGTCCCCTTCTTTTTTCTTTATTTATTAATGACCTTCATCTGAATATACCCCAAGCCATCTGCATTCAATATGCTGATGACTCAACTCTAATATGTGCTGCTAATAACGTCTCCTCCCTCCAGTCCCTCACCCAAACAGTCTTCCATAATGTAGAAAAATGGTTTATGGAACAATCCCTCCTTCTTAATCCCAAAAAAACAAAACTTCTTCTCTTTATCCCTACAAACAAATCACCAACACCTTTCTTCACTATCTCCTCTAACAACACTACCTGTATTAGTCCAGATATGACCACTCGCCTATTAGGTGTAACCATTGACAACCATCTTAATTTTGATGACCACATTAACAACACCATTAAATCAGTTAACAAAAAAATCGGTACTCTCTACAGAATTAAACCCTTTCTTTCCCCAACTGCTAGAAAAACAGTGGCCCAGACCCACCTGATCTCCACCCTTTTCTATGCCTCTGCTATATATACAAACTTGTCTAAAAATAACATCACCAAACTTTCTACCTGTTACAATAGTATTGCTAGATTCATTACTGCTACCCCTTTTAGAACCCACCATTGTCTTAACCTCAAGCAACTTGATTGGTTAGAACTCAACAACCACTTACTCTATCAACAACTAATTATCATTCATAAAACCCTTTTCTATCCTGATGCTACCCCTAGCCTTACAAAACTGATTTCACCTTATAAAAACCTAGCCACACTACACTCGGCTAATAAACTCCTTGTAGCCTTAACCAAATCAAAGAATAAAGCTGGGGACTCATTATTTTCAAATTCTGTCGGGAAGATCTGGAATCAACTACCTCAGGAGATAACAAACCTAGACTCTACATCCCTTTTCAAAAGACATATCAAAGAACATCTTAAAACTCAATGGCTGTGTCCTTGTGCTAATCCTGACTGAAATTACTTCTCTACTACTCCCAACTCCCCCCCCTTGCCCAACTGTCCCTCTAAAAGACTTTTTTTTTAACTTTTGACAGTATTATCTTTGAGATAGTCACTAATCATTTTTCTTCTTCTTCCCTCCACCATGTTATCACACCTTAAATTTTTTGTATCTAACTGCTGAATGTTGCTTACCTTGTAATTCTATTATTAACCAACTATTTTCTGAAAAATTGTTCTGCTTGATTTTTGTTTCCATTAATTTTGTATAAGTCCACCCTTGAACTTATGGTATTTTGCTTAATATTTTTAATGTTAATGATTGTTTACTTCTTGTAATTGGAGCTTTTCTCCCCGGGCCTCTACTGAAAACGGATATTTGTCCAGTTAGACTAGCCCGGTCAACAAATGTAAAATAAAAATAAAATAAATAAATAAAATAAACTGATATGAGTGAATGGCTGCAGACCTATGCAGCAGAGCTGTATGACATGACTGCATTTTACTGCATTCAGTACTGATAAGCAGCTTATACCTGCCTTGGGGAAAGTGTATGCTTGCTCTTTTGGGAAATGGTCATGATGGTGCAGTGTATACTGCAGTGCAAATTACTACATCAAAAACTTATCATAGGGGGAATTGTCAGCATAATTTTATCAAAGAACAGAAGATTGATCTTCCATAGCAGGCATAGCCAGATCAGGCAATAAGGAAAGTAAGTAGAACATGAAGTAAGCATATGACATTCAAGCTTGAAGATGGAATCCTCTTTCAAAGAGTCACTTTTTTTAGGGATAGAGGGGTAACCCAAGGAGATCCTATTAGATTATTCCAAGACAGAGAGAGCAGTAGACTTTTAAGCTTTGAACGGTGTAGTTGCTACAAAAATGCCTATGCACTAGATGGCATTGTTAGACATAAAAGATGTACATTATGTGGAGGATCATTCAAACACCTCTACAGCATTAGGCTAACCTTATTTACTGTTTTGTCTAGGTTCCTGCAGAGCCTCAGTATTTGAATGTTTGTTTTCTTAATGATGTGTTTATGGGACCAATTAGGCATAAAGATGAGCAATGAGAATGAAACCAGATCACCTGACTATACCCTGATTTAACATGAGGATGAAAGCAGATCACCTGACTATACACCACTTCAGCATGAGGACAAAAGCAGATCACCTGACTATACACTGTCTCATCATGAGGTTGAAAGTAAATCCCCTGCCTATACACTATTTCAGCAGGAGGATGAAAGCAGATCACCTGACTATACACTACTTCAGCGTCAAGAGAAGTGGTGAAGGCTTTTGTCATATTTGTTAACATTAAGATATTATAACAGGCCTGAAATTTGCATGCACATTTTGCTGTAGCTTGCCATTGATTTGGGAATGACCACAGTAATTTTCTTTGTTAAATGCGCTTAAGGTCCTGAGGATAATTTTGGATAAGTGACATCCATATCTGGTTAATTGGTCTTGGATGGTAGCCTGGAAGGAATAGAAGCATGTCAGGTTGTCAGCAAATAGAGAAATAAAGAAGAACACTCTCAGAAAAGGTGATCATGGAGTTTGATGTGTGCAATGACAAGAGAAATGTGACAAGAAGGACAGCAAAGTTTGGATGAGGTGCATCTGTTAGATGCATCTCATGTTAAACAATTGCAGATGCTAAAGGCATAAAATAATTACTATTTCCTCAGGCTTATATCTAACTAATGCATATCATTAATCAAAGTCATCTGGTAGCATGTACAGGTGGTCTTTCAGCTGATAATTCTAATGTCCCTGAAAAAGAGGAAGATAATGAAAGAAGGCAAATAAGCATCACAATGCAAATACACAAGGACAACAGAATAATCCTATGCCTATCATCCCATTAAGAAATATCTCAGAATCCATCCAACATACCATTGCCCACCCCCAATGCAATCTCTGTTGGACTGTGTCTCTCCTGATCCACATTGCTCATTGTTCCCAGATATATCAGAAGTATACAAGTATTAACACATAAGGATGTCTAGAATGGCAATAAATACATTATATATAGCATATCTAAAACTTCTTCTTGGGACACTCTGAACTGTCATCCACATCAGCACCAACATCAAGGAGTCTGTGCGAACCCTCTGCTGAGCTGTTGTGATCTTTGACAGTGGATAGGAACTGCTCAGTTTCAGTAAGTGGTGCTTTGGTAGCAGGGCCTAACCCCCCACCCCCTTAGCCATCTTCTCATGTCTACCACAGCTGCCTTCTTGTGGGCCACTGCAATCATTACAGTGGCATGGTGCAGTACCTAGGTTCTGGCATGGGTGCCCACTGCTTTTATGTCACTGACCATATGTTTTTTCTGGCAGAAATATGACCTCTGCCTCTGTCAAGTAGGCAGGATCCATGGCATCATAAGGCCTCAATGATGACATCATTCTCTGCATCACTGAATGGTGGCTTGTGTGGAGCAGATTGCCTGAGTGCCATATTCCTGTATGACATGAAACAGAAAAAGGACAAAACATGTATAGCACACAGAGAAATTATTTATCTAAAACAAAAAAAATATGCATTACATCCATTCTGTTAAAATTTTTTGTAATGAGGACAACAGTTGTGTAACTGACTACTGGATGGCAGTATTATCAATAAATAGAAAACATTCAAAGTAGAAATGCCAAACAAATTGTTTGGTCTCTCCACTGTTCTGGAGGTCATCGTGGGACATCTGAGAAGCCAACACCTCTGCTGGCTACACATACACAACCCCTTGAAGTTGATAATAAACACAATATAATTGATTGCAGAAACTGGTGAAATTACAAAAGCAAATGTTAACACAATGCTATGATGTAACAATACCAATCATTAACAACCACAGAAAGAGCAAGAACTGGCATACTTGCACAATGCCAATAGTGAATTAAGAAAAAAATGTACACAAATAAAAAAAATCTATTCCATATTGAAATGCATTTCAAATATGAAAATGTCAACAGTTTAAGAAGATGACAAACATGACTTATGACAAAATGCAATAGCTTGTAGAAAAATCTCCTCCAAGCAAATACCAGTAATAGTCTGTATCAAATCAGTCTTCTCTCCTTCCACTTCCATTGCTATATCATTACATTTATATAGTATGGATTCAGCTGTCTGAGCACTGTGAAGATGCAAATGAGGTATTAAATCATTAGCATTCCTGAATTCAAAAATTATGATTTGGTGTTGCGGAGAGTAGCATTATATACATAGCTACACAACTGAATGCACATACCCTACAACTGCAGAAAGGAACAATGGCAATTGTTAGCTGCTAATGGTTTGCAACAGCAATAAGCAATACTGGAAACACAGTTTTCCCTGAAATGAGTCTGTGATGCCAACTAGACTTAAGAAAAAAAAAAAGTGTGGAATCACCTTGAGAGCTATGAGGACAACTTAACAACACCAACGTTCTTTTAATAATAGCACACTCCATCCTCTACTTAAAACATGTTCTGTAATGCTAATCAGCTATATTACACATTGAAACAAAGATGCAAAGAATTGCTCATGACTTTGCATTTCTGTTAGTTAAGGTGAGAGAAGGAGAAGATGCTCAGAAAGTAAAGAGAAGAAATAGCTGTAGTGCTAGCAACTTTATGTTAATATGATCTGGAATATTATTAGCCTAAATGTGCTGTCAATATTACATTCCCCTAGACATGTTCAAGCAAATGAGAAAGTAACATTTTCTGATCTTTAGTCTGGTGGACCTGTAATTTGATGCTCTATTAAGTCAGAATTGTATGGTATGCACATTTTCTCATTCCTGCTCTGAGCCTGTTTTGGTGGCAAAGATGCATAAGAAACACATCTGAGTATGAAATGTTATTGCACTGAACTGAGGGTTCAAATTCAGATAGTGTGCTGTTTGTGAGAGTTAATATATTTCCTGATTGTGATCAGGTTGTAAGACACATGCAGTAAGGAAACCACACAATACTGCATTTTTATCATTCCCTGATGTTTGCTACTATTGACAATTTTTTGGGGGGGTTCATCATTTATGTGTATTTTGGCAAAGTACACTTTGAACTGGTAGTATTTCAGGGCAGTGAACGAGAGTCCATTGCTCATTGCACAAACTGAGAAATGTATTATAGAATGCCATCATTCTTGCATTTTAAAATGGTAGATGCACATTTTGATAAGCAATCTGAACAGCAATAAGTGAAGAAATTCTGATCTCATCTGAGGATCACTGAAGCACATGGTGTAAATGCAATGAGTCTAAAGAAACAGGACAAATGATGCAGGGTTTGAATCCGACTTGCAGATATTTTTGTTTTTCACACATTTAATCTGGTCAAAAAATAGAATCACACATAGACATAGCCAGAAATGACACATAAGAAAACCTTCACTTTGTGTCCTCAGCATTTGCATGGAGTTTGACATTGCACACCAATGACCAGGGACAGTGAAGCTGGTCATGTCCTATGGCAAAACCTGGTCAGTTGTTGCCATCACCTGCAGTAGTCCAATTATACTCGTGCAAAGGTGCTCAACCATGCTGCACTATTGGAATACAGACTAAAGGCAGAATAAAGGCAGTACTTACAGTTACTGTAACAGTTCTTCAGCTACTGGATATAACAAAACGTAACTCCCTCTGTGGAATATTGAAATAAATCACTTGTCTGAAGGTTGTTTTCTGGCTATAGCATTAAGGGTTCAAGTCCAGATGTGCGTCACATTATTTTGTACTGTCATGTTTTCCTTATATGATATGTTTCATGACATACATCTTAATTTTTATCCAGTTATGACCTTTAATTAACATATTTAAAAGAGCATTTGCAAAGACATCCTTGCCCATAAGGAAGAATTAATAAACCAACCTTATTCTAATTATGTCTTAATCATGTTTTAACTCTCCTGTGGATTCCTAATATCCAGAGCCATCAATTAATCATACATAGCGTGACAGAAGAGTAATGAGGATCTCCACAAAGATGTGCATTAATGACCCATACCACCACCCTTTGATGTGTGTCTGTCTCTGTGTATCTTCATCCATTCTCTCTCTCTCATACTCTATATATTGTTGACAAATTTATTAGGCTGATGCTTGTAAAGTTCATCTTATAGCATTACTTTGCTGAAGGCTAATACCTACAGCTCCCACTGGCTCAATAGGTTTTCACTGTCCTTTAATGGTGTAATTTTTATATTTGTGATATAGGATTTCCTTTGTGATGTGTTGAGGTAATGGTCAAGTCTATAAACTTACTTTTGCATCTTTTCAATGATTCTAACCCAGTAGTAGATGAACATTTTACTGCCTGTTTTTATAAATTGCTTCCATGTGAATGTGTTGGCTATGTATCCTTCTATCCCACTTCTGTGGTATCAGTTGTATTCCTCACCATTTGCACAAGGTCTGACAACAAACAATTGTACAATGTCATGCTAAATGGCATTTCAAGTATTATTGCAAAATGTGGTGAGTTTTTGCCTTACATTGCATTGTCATGGTTAACTTATCCCAAATAGCAATATGTCTGCTGTACTACAGTAAACCAGACTTAGGGGTAATGCACTGTGATACAGTTACTTTTCCATATGTATCAGGCTACTGGATATCACATAAAGTGCAAGGGAGGATACTACTGATATAAGTATAGTGAAGATTGCTCCTGTCTAATGCTTTTATTGCACATCTTGTGAATGTTTCTTACAATGTGTAATTGAAAGTTAATACTACATGAGCTAAGGTGATCAACCCTTCTGTAAAGTTTTGTTTCTACTGCTGAAGGTTTGAATCCAGACATGTTAGACATTTTTTTCTCCATATTAGTATTACTTGTGTAACACTTTTCTTGTCCAGATGTATGTGGCTTATTGGTTATTGTCACTTCTGCACCTTCTCTATCACTATATCAATCACTTAATGGTACAGAGCAGGACACATTCTGGATGAGGAAACGAGTAATGTTCATACATGTGTCATAACGCAATCTCTTATGTGTTTCTCCATCTCTGTGTCCCTCATCACCTCATGTGGCTCATCAAATTATACTGTAACATATTTAATATGCTGAGGGATGAAATGTTCATCTTACATTACTTGGCTCCTGTCCTTACTGTGAGGAAGCATAATGCCGACACTTCACAAGACACCCTGCACTACACACATAGTTAGGATATGTGCTGAGTAGTAGTAATTATTTTAAAATACCTTCCTTGTTGTGTTTAACAAATTGTACACACAATTAACTTGTGATTTCCCTTGAAGAATGGCTGATATATAGTAGGTATACAGTTTTATTTCAGTAGGCATTACTGACCCGATTTGGCCAATCAATATATTTAGGATAGTCATTCCAATGTAGTCTTACAGTCTGGATAAAAAATTACTTATAATCACATTCTGATACCCTTTGTAAAATTATCGGCATACTGGACTTGAACCCTGCTTCACCTCGGCTTTTTAAAATTATGTCACTAAGCTTACACCTTACACCACCAAGTAAGTCAGGTGACAGGTGCTTTTCTCCACGCAGTACTGTCTAGAGTGCTGGTAGCCACACACTGCCACTAAGCATGTTTGCACTCCAGAACCAAATGAAAGTTTTCACTTTTTCTTTTAGCAGTGAATCCTGTTTGTTCACTTCCTTATGTCATGCAAATGAGGAAGGCAAGCATAGCAATTCATTTTTGAAATAAGCTTTGGCCCTAACATGTCAAAGGTAGAGTCCAATATACAAAGTGTATATCACTGAGCAAGTACTGCCATAAGAAATGTTGACTTCATGGCACATTAATCATTAATATAAAACAGATCTGTTCTACAGTTTATCACAGTCGCACCATTTTTCTCTCTGCTCTTTAGCTGCACCAAGGTTGGCAGAGAGCACTACTGCACACTGCTACTTCAAATTCTAAGTTCAACACCTCAGAGTTGAATCCCACATGTGCTATTACTTTGCCAACATCTGTACAAAGACGTTTCTTCATACTGTGCTTTAGGAGGAGATTTTGAACACAGATAAGTATTGTTCCTGTATGTTATTACTTCATTACACAGAAATGGATTACTGTACTCAGGTGAGCTGCAGTGAACTGTGTGGTTGACTGAACACTTCATTCTGTACAATTATGTCTGCACTGCAGCACTTCCACTTGCAAATGATATACAACCACATAGAGCCTTGACACACATACTTCATCATTACTTAGCCCTACTGCATTTGAATATTAAGCATTGTTTTGCATTGACAGTGTACACTGCCCATGCATGAGCACATCCCATTGCTAATATCAGTACAATTCATTAAGGTTTGCATACCATCATTTTAACATGATGAGCCATCAATGCTTCATTGTCTGTCCTGTGTTTCACAAGTGTACATGTATGTCTTATCTGCATGTCATACAAAAACAGGTATATGTCAGTCTCAGTTCTGCGATACACATTAATGACAGCATAGCTGACCTAAGTCAGCAGTATGTATTTATTATAGATCAGAAAATTGTTCTTCCCCTTCATTTAAACAAATATGGCTTTGCAAAAAAAACTTCAACAGCACAATATCTTCTTTGACACAGAATGAGAAACTAATCCTATGTACATTGCAGTGCCACTGTGTAGAAATCAAATGTTTTCAGTGGCACTTGCTTGAGGTACTGTGTCCTTTAGGTTGTGTAAATAGGTATGGAGTTCTAATCTCACAGTAGGCAACTTGTGTTTGTGTATGTATGTGGCTTGTATATAGAGTCATGTAAACATGGCCTTCCATACTGCTGGCATCACTGAACTAGCAGTTTGAAGAAACTTTTACACTGTAGGGTGAATCCAGTAATATTCCCTGTAACACAATGGTGATGTCATCCTATATAAAGTTCACTCTCACACTACAGAAGTCAGACTCTTGTGGTGGCACTTGCATTTTGTTCTCTAGATTGTTGACTAAATAGGTAGGGGGTTATAATCTCATAACAGACAAATTGTGTGTATGTGTGGAGTTGTGTAAATATGAGCTTAAATAATGCTGAATACACTTAACTAGCAGTCTGCAGAAGCTTTTATACTGCAGGGTGAGTCCACATCAATGTCAGACCCTCCTCCCAACATCATCTTGTCTGCAACACAATGCTGATGTTATCCTCTATAAAGTGCACTCTCACAGTACAGATATCAGACTTCTGCAGTAGTGCTTGCATTAAGTACTGTGTCTTCTAGAATGTATAACTAGATAAGCAAGGATTTCTAATCTCACAACAGTCACCTTATGTGTGTGTTATGGTGGCACCATAGCATCACTAAAGGATTAATTCAACAGCTGTGGTCATTCGACTCTCACTCATGTGAAATATTCACATGGTCAGATGAACCTCACATCCCCCTTTCCCTCTATCCACAAATACATTTGTCTGCAACATACTGATGAAGTCATCCGTTCAAAAATGCACTTTGACAGCACTGAAGTCAGACCATTATCTTGTGGCACATACATATAATACATGTAATGTATAGATTGTGTCAGTAGATAGGTAGGGAGGTCAAGTGCAGCAATGCGAGTCTCCTGACTTTGTGTGTGTGTGTCTGTGTGTGTGTGTGTGTGTGTGTGTGTGTGTGTGTGTGTGTGTGTGTGTGTGTGTGTGTGTGTGTGTGTGTTTGTGAATGTAAATGGATGCAGGAGTGAATACACATCCTAGTATTAAAAACATTTAGAATCCTACATGGCAGTAGAAGTAATTTTTGAACATATATCTCCTTTGCATGGTATAACTGATGTCTTCCCTACAAAGATGTAGTCTGGCTTACATGCAGTCAGACTTTTCTGTGGTACTTGCTGTGACAATAGGAGGTACTGCCAGCCATTCCAGAAGTAGGGCAGTGGATATATGATTTGTGTCAACACAGCTAGCTGGAATTTTGTAAATAATTGCATTTCCTTTGTATATCAAACTGATTTGTACAGATGCTTCTGCTGAAAATGAATTTGTGAGGTTTGCTTGTTTTAAAATGTAGCAATAGTGCACCCAGCTGGAATGAAAAGAAATGTACATGTATTATTTTAACTGCATTAAATGTATATGTTTTAATAGAGGACACTGGTGCAGCAAAGTTTATCCAGCTGACTTACTTTAAGAAAAATAAGGGAAATGTAAATGAGCTGTTAAACAATTAAAATGGCACACCACAGTGCTGTAGCCATCTATGTTAAATTCCTGTCTCAGCTTCAAAGGGGAATAGTGTGAGAACTTAGAGTCAGATGATCAGATGAGGTCACTCTGCAAGCCATCTTGGATATTATATTTTACAGGGACTTATTTCTGAGGATGGAGTATTCTGTTTTTCTGTTTTGAGGAACATGTCTAGAAATACTGCTCACATATTTCATTGTGCCTTGCTCTGTCAAGAAAGTTATTAGGGAATAGTTATTCTCCTATATTCAGTCCTGAATATTGTGGAGCTTAGTCAGATAGTGTTTTTCTTTATTTGTCTGAGAGTGTGTCCATCAATGTTGTTTACAATATTCCCTGTGATTTGAACTCTGTGGTTTACTGTTAAATAAATATTCAGTATTTACATGTAGTTTTATCATTTATTATTAAATATATTTAAACTTTTGTTGTGGCTTGCCCTTGTAGAAAGTATTTAACCTTTGAGAGTGCTTACATTTGTCTGGTGACACTATGTGAGCCACTCCAAAAGGCCTAGCTGTGTTGGTGGACTACTATCATTTGTATTAGTATTAATATTGCACAGCATAATTGGACACCCTTCGTTAAGAGAATTAGAGTAGCTGATTGTATCTGATGGCAGTAATAACTACCTTATACTTTGGCCAGAAGGTTACACAGCAGGTAAATCTGTGCAGCCTTTCCCAGGTGTGTGTGTGTGTGTGTGTGTGTGTGTGTGTGTGTGTGTGTGTGTGTGTGTGTGTGTGTGAAAAATTAAATCTCATAGTGTGTGTGTGTCAGCTACTTTGAGCAGGGGCACGCGACACTGGGCTTACAGGGAGGGTGCTGGAGGCCTTGACATGGACACTCAGCTGAGGACCCAACCCTACAGCTGTACCATTGGGGAGTCTTAATGGGGATCTGGAGGGAGACAGAGAGATCCAGATCCCAGACTGTGTGTGTAGCCTGTGTCCTATTAAGAGAAACTGTGCTTAATGCAGAGAGGTTTGCATCTGGAAATACTGAGTGTATCCATTTGTATTCCAAGTGAACATCCCTCTTCAGTGTCAGTGGTGAGGATTTAGGTTCCTTGATTACTGGCCCAGCGTGCAAACATCACACATTCCTTTAATACACCTGCATGTAGATTGTCTCAGTAGATATGTAGGGAGTTCAAATACAGGACTGTCTGTCTTCTGTGAGTGTGTGTTTCTTCCTCTTACTGTGCAGAACATGCTTTATATACATATACTATGTATTTGGTGTGCTTGTGCTGTGCGACCACTTTTTAGTGAAAATATAGATATAAAATAGTGATGTCATCCACTGAAATGTGCAGTGTTGCAATTGTAAAATACATCTCAAGTGGTTCTTGTGTTTCAGCAAACCTTCAGTAGTTTGGGATGTTCAGTATATATTTCAAACCCTGACATCACCGTTTACACTTAGTGTACTTGTTGTTAACAGTGTTGTCACCCACATGTTCCTGTATAGATATTGTTTTTTCTTACAAGAGTTTATTCTAATTTTCATTTTGAAATGTTGTGCTGTCATTAGGCTAGATTGTCCTTCCATACCAGTTGTAGTAAGATGCCTCCTCAGAACTGAGGATATGAGACGGTGTAATGTGTGTTGATGCCTAAGCAAGTCATGTCTTCCAATATGGGATAACATCCACACTGAACATAATTGTTGTTCTACTGTCACAGGGACAACACCAGAAGGCTATATGTATGTTAGGGTATACCTAGCATTAGCCAATATTATCTGACATACAGCAAGATTATTTCTAAGTAATTACAGAGAAGCATGTTCCTTGATTCCTTAACATGATGAAATGCTTTCACATAACTACACATATGAGATCTGTTGACACATTTATACCATGACACATTCAGTGATCCCACTGTTGTGTTGATTTTCTCAGTGCTTAGTCAAGTGTTCCAAACCAGCTTCGAGTGACAGTAAGCATTTGTGTCCCTAACTTTTCTGCAGGAATGACCCTCCACCATTCTAATGTGTAAGTACATGGTGGCAGAGGCCTCTCCAATCCATTTTATCATATATTAAGTATGGGCAAATAAAGTACATCTGATTAAAGGACTTCACATAGGTGGAGTTCAGGAGCTGTGCTAGTTCCACGGTGGAGCATGAGATACATCGCTATATCATCACATCAGTATTATCCCTTGATATGTTGCATGAACACACTTGAAAGTATGTTTTAATTTCATGGCAGTAGAAGTGTGTTCAGCCGATGTTATGGTGAGGGTTCAACTGTAGCACATGCATTGAGTACTGCATTGCAAATGAGTGTGCTCCAGTTCTTGGTTTGTTATGTGTACAAAAAATGAAGAGAAACCTTTCTTGACCAAAGACCACTGCTATAGGACTGACCGCAATGGTGTGCATATGAGTGCCATCATTCTGATATGCTGATATGACATTCATTATCAGGATTCCTTTTTAATTCACACATTAATTTCAATTGTTTGTAGCAGTATCCATTGCTACCTTCGGTGGCAGATGCTGACAATACACAGCTCTCTCGAACAAATCACATCATAGTGTGGTATTTGCATCTGTTCTTATCTGCTGGCATGATAACTGTGTCAGTATGAGTGCCTTAGGTAAGGGTATTATGTATGTCACACTCTGCTCCCATATTTGTAACATCACACACACCTATGTGTGAGATGCATAACCATTAGAATATTAAAGTGCATAATTCCCTTTATGGGTGATCCTCCTCCTAAATGTGTTATGCATATATCTGTGGTGTACACAGTTAACACACAGTTCAGTGGTAGCATTAATGTCATGGTTTAGATTCTTGCAAAAGGACATTGTGGCTTATTATCCATTCTTAGTTTCCAAAATGTTAGATTGACATAATGCACGCTATGCAAATATCCATCAATGTATGTACTGTCCTTGCTAAGCGTCATCTGAATTCAGTATGTTAATGACATTTATATGTCATTTAATCACCTCTGTTACAATATTACTTTGTGTAACTGTCATATTCTATAATATCATGTCTGCTTTTATTTACCTATATTTGCACAGAAGGTGTGACCATTAATTATTATAGCAATAACCCATGTCTGGGTGTGGGTAATGCCGGATTTACTCACTGTTAGTGTGGTTTGGTCATGAGGGTGAAGCCTGAGGGACCAAACAAAGCCAACTGTGGGAAAATCAGCATTAACCACACTCAGCCATGGGTTATTGCTATTATACAATGACATTATATAAGAAAAATGTTACTTATTTTTCTTAAATAATGTCCTTATATAATGGGTCGTGGTGCTCTTCTGCATTTTTCCTGACATTGTGGGGCTTTCTTGATGTTCTGCACATGTGTATGGAACTTATGTTCCCATGTTTACACAGAGCATCATTGCTGTGGAAAGGAAGCAATGGAGAAAGGAAGATCTCTGTTTATGTTTTTTATTTTTGTTTCTTTATTTGTTTGTTGTTAATAAAAAAAATTTGAAATCTGGAGACTTCAAACCTACAAGAGAAAAGGGACAGAGAACATGTAAGGATAATCAGGTACATCTCTCTATCTTTGCATAACGTACCTGATTATCCTTGTATTTTCTCTGTCCTGTCTCTCTAGTTCTTTTAAATTCTCTGTATTTCTTTTTTATCATTTTTTTTTAATTAAAGAAAACTAGAATTTCTATAGCATATATTAATAGAAGAAAGTCTGGGTAACCAGACTTTTTTTTTATTGCTATATGCTCAATTTACAAGGGCATGCTGGTTGGGCTGACCAATCAGTGTGCTCGTTTTTGAATGCTAATGGCCAGTTATTGTATAATATAAAATACATATTGCACAATTGTAATATTATACAACTGAACATTTACTCTCCCCTCTTATGTATTTCTATATACATATATTTAACTTCTGTGCACATTGTCATCACTACACTTTTCCTGCCTGGTAACCCATCTATTGTAGGCACCCTTGCCATTTATCCTCCCCTCTTACTTCCTTCTGTATTCATAAGTTTGATATATGTGCACATTGCCCTTGGTGCACTTTCCTTACCTGATACAGCTTACATTATTTGCCCTATGTAGCTCTTCGTGCTGTCCTCGTGAGCATGCATAACGGGTTTGCTCATAGGCAGGCATCATTGTTTACTGTATGTGCTCATGCTGCTCACATGACGGGTTTGCTCATAGGCAGGCATCATTGTTTACTGTATGTGCTCATGCTGCTCACATGACAGGTTTGCTCATAGGCAGGCATCATTGTTTACTGTATGTCCTCATGCTGCTCACATGGCAGGTTTGCTCATAGGCAGGCATCATTGTTTACTGTATGTGCTCATGCTGCTCACATGACAGGTTTGCTCATAGGCAGGCATCATTGTTTACTGTATGTGCTCATGCTGCTCACATGACGTTTTTTTTAAATAGTTATCTGTCACTTCAGAATTGGAACAGAGTTATGATTTCTGTAAAGAACAAAAGTCAGGTGACTCAACTAGGCTTTTTTTAAAACAAGCTTGCTCTTATACATATGCCCTCACAGACAGTAAGACAGTTACACCTTATTAAAAAGTTCTTCTGTTTTTGGAGTTGCAAATGGCATTTTAATTGAAACATTATCTGCTTTATAAAGCAGAGAACAGCAACTCCCATTGATTCAGGCTGTGTCGAGTGTCTGGTACCTGAGACAGCTTAAATCAAAAGTGAAAGCACTTGTGAATGGAAGGTGAATATCTGGGACTGTGGATGCAGAATGTTTTTTTATTAAATAAATATTTGCAAAATAAATAATGCCCTTGTGTGTGTGTGTGTGTGTGTGTGTGTGTGTGTGTGTGTGTGTGTGTGTGTGTGTGTGTGTGTGTGTGTGTGAGCCTTTGTGTCTTTGACTTAATCTCAGTTTAAATAGAGGGAACCTTTCTATCCTTATTCATATTCACAGCAGCATCTCTTTCTGATTAAGTTACTTAAACTGCATAAACTATCACGCATTGTAATATTCACACAGGAGCTTATAATATAATATAATATAACTTATATGTGGAAAGATTTAACTTTGAATATTTCTACATTAAGTATTGAACTTTTAGCCTTAAGA
>NC_056727.1:69960127-69965127 GCF_019279795.1 Protopterus annectens | reverse complement strand
TGTGGAAATAATTATTAATAAGACCATGCAGTGATAGTCAAACATGTAAAATGGTTTGCACTCTAACTCATTATAGTACAGTTCCAATACTGATATTTGCTAGTCATTGCTATAGAGGATAGATGGTGCTTTGATAAGAACATAGGTTTTCATAGGTGAGTACTAGGCTAATGGCCCTGGAGCCTTTACAAGCTTAGCCCATATAAGTGTCCTGGCATTGTGCCACCTGACCTTAGTTTCCCAGTGCCTCTCTCTAGTAGAGCCACTGGAGTTATCCCAGGCGTGAATTTTCTGTTACCCATCCACTCATCAAGATTTCTCTTGAAGAAGGCCAGTAAGGTGCTCCGCCTGACATGTATAGGAAGTCTATTCCATAGTATGGGCAGTCTCTGGGTTACGAACCTGTCCCTCCAGCATGTTCTGTTGATTGTAGTAATGAGGTTGAGGTCTCTGGAGCATGTGGTGTGGAGGGATTGGGATTTCTTTAGCTGTAGCATTTCCAATAGAGCGGGGTCTGAGTAGTGCTCATCTTCTGAAATCAGCAGGGCCTTATATATTAATACATAGTAAGATATGTATCTATATATATCTATATATATATATATATATATATATATATATATATATATATATATATATCTATATATATATATATATATATATATATATATATATATATATATATATATATAGAGGTCTACCTGATTATGCCAAAAGTGGAAAACACCGACAACGAGATAACCGACACCGGAAGATCGACAATGGAGAAGACCAACAGATGAAAAGCCTGATGCTGAGAACACCGACATGATAAGGGAAGTGTGCAATAGGGATGGACGTTAGGGTCAGTGTGTGGGTAAGGTAAGTGTGTGATAGTGAGGGATGTTAGGGTGCAGGTAAGGTAAGTGTGTGATAGTGAAGGACTTTAGGGTTGCGGCGGATTAAGTGAGTTAGGGTTAGGGTGCGGGAAAGGTAAATGTACAATAGTTACGGACCTTAGGTTTAGGGTTTGGGTTAAAGTTAGTGCATAGATAGTTGTGTATGTAAGGTTTAGTGTAGATTTGTAAGGATTTTGGTGTGCTTGTGTTGTGTGTGTGATTTTCGGATAAGGTCTGTGTTTTGTTGATTGTCGGGATTGTGGTTTGTCGGGCATGTGAAGTTTTGTGATTTTGAACTTTCGGTTTTGTGGTGTCGGTTATTTCGTTTTGGTGTTTTGGTGTGTCTGTGTTATCAGGTAGACCCATATATATATATATATATATATATATATATATATATATATATACATACATGGGATCATGAAGGCTGAGTAGGGCCATACTGTATATGTTAATACATAGTAAGTTTTTTATATATATATATATATATATATATATATATATATATATATATATATATATATATATATATATATATATATATATATATATATATATATATGGGTCTACCTGAGATGGTCGACAAGCCATTTGATCGACTTTCATTTGGTTGACAATTCATTTGGTCGACAGGCAGATTTGCCCCCTTCCCAATGTTGTGCGACCCTGGAGTTGATATATATAGTTAGGGGGGTGTGGGGGGGCACAGCCCCCCACATTAGGGGGTGTGGGGTGCAAAGCCCCCATATAAAACTGCTTGTCGACCAAATGAATTGTCGACCAAATGAAAGTCGATCAAATGGCTTGTCGACCATGTGAAGTAGACCCATATAGATATATATATATATATATATATATATATATATATATATATATATATATATATATATATATATATATATATATATATATGTATGAATACATGGGATCATGATGGCTGAGTAGGGCCATATATTTTAATACATAATAAGTTATATATATGTAGACATATATGGGATCGTGTTGGCCGAATGACTATATTTTATTTGAATCTCAATCCAGCAAGACATTTCCACAGGAAAAATATTAATGGTAAACATACTTTTGCCCTTTCCTCACTGTTGTGCCTCAGTGAAGTTGAATGTGCAATTCAGGGAATGTAGGGGATTCCCCAAATGTGAGGTGCAAGGGGCAATTTATTTTTCTCTGATTAAAAATGGTTTTCAGTAGAACCATTTCACTGGCTTGGGGATTGAGTAAATTCCTATCAGTAAGTAAATATGATTTCATATACATATATGTGTGCATATATATATATATGGGTCTACTGTATATAATCGAAAACTCACGTTTTCGAAAATAAACAGTAGACCCACGGTTACGCGAAAGTGCACTTCACCGAAAGTGCACTTTCGTGAACACCACTTGAGCGAATGGTTACGGACCTTAAGGTTGGGGGCTTGGGTTAAGGATAGTGGATAGCTAGTAGGGCTAGCCACTATCCCAACAAGCTCCTAACTAGGTCCATGACTACTGCACCACAGTGGAGGAAATTGTATGTCCTCCATGGTACAGTAGTCACGGACCTATGTCCTCCACTGTGGTGTGGTAGTCACAGACCTTAGGGTTAGGACTTGGGTTAAGGATAGTGGATACCTAGTAGAACTATCCACTATCCTTAACCCAAGCCTTAACCCTAAGGTCCATGACTACCGCACCACAGTGGAGGACATTGCCCATTCGTTCTAGTGGTTTTCGCGAAAGTGCACTTTCGGTGAAGTGCACTTTCACGTTAGTGGGCATCTACTACCAGATTTCAAAAAAGTGTAATTTCAATCTACGGTAGTAGACCCATATATATATATATATATATATATATATATATATATATATATATATATATATATATACTTAATCTCAGCACAGATAGTTCTTTCTCTTCCATTCCATGGATAAGACCTCATCTACATCTGCCCCCTCTCTAAAACCACACTTTGTATCAGCATTTATCACAACAAACAAAAAGAGATGAAATCTGAAATAATCTCATTTAGTGCTGTGTAGAATGCTGATGTTTGGCAGTCGCACAAAAGTGTTTTGTTATAGTAGTTTCCTGCAAGGTGACATGTATGAGTCTTCTCAAGTCTTCTGGTTAGAATGTCATATCAGTGATGATGTTTTGAAAGGAAAAAAACGTTTTATAAATGCATTCACCTTGCTAGCTGAATTAACCTATCTGTTAGAGTTTGAGGTGGAGATAGCTAATAAATATTTACCTAATATAATCAGACTGACTATACAAGGAACACATCAAAGTATATATTCCCTTAAAGGTTATGTCAGAAAGAGTGCATTGTCAAATAGTAGCACAGAAAATAAACTATGGAATAAACTCATCATTTGACTAAGAACTGCTAATATAATAATCCATTTAAATAGTACAGCTGAATAAAATAAGTGAATGTTATTGTAAGAAAAAAAAAATGATTTGAAATGCATGCCTGAGATAAGAGAGCAAATTGTACTTCCAAGCCCCGAAGATCATATGCAGATGTCTCCCTTGACTAATGCAATGCTAAAAATGACAAGAAAGGGGATCGAGAAGATATTATCCCTTTCTTAAATTAGCATATCCCAACATATCAGAATATTAATATTTAAAGAGGATTTCAGCCTGTCCTTGTATCACTGGTAGGATGTCATGCCATCATTTGCTGTTTTATTAGTTATATGCCATAGGTATAATTGTACCAATATTTTAATGCCTGCTGCTCAGTCCATGATGCATTGTATGCATAAAATGAAGAGAGCCAATATTCAATCGCTGTGAAAATAATCACACATTCTGCATCTTTATTGTGTCATGCATTATTTAATTAAAATAGGCTGAATCTGTTTGGAGGCAAAGCAAGATTAAAAAGGCGTTGTTTTATTGCATCTGTATATCTGATTTATGTCTTCTAAGTATAATTTACATTAAGAATTTATAAAGCACTAGTTTAAACAGTGATAGTGAACAAAGTTTATTTCTTATACAATTATACTATACAAAACAAAGAATAAGCCAGCCAAATGAAATAATACATTAGCATTTAATTATCGCTGAGCATAATTCATAACAGACTTTAAATAATAGACTTTACCTGCAAATAAAAAAAAGAAATGTGTCAATGAGAAGATGAAGCAATTGAAAATTATTATAACTAATACTTTATGACTTATAATGACTTAAGTAATCAACATTATCTAAATTTATATTGCTTTCTGGATTATCCAAATACCATAGCAATAATTGTAGTATTTCCAGAATACTAATATTCTATATTAAACATAGCATTGCTAAGTATTAGAAAAATAAAAAGGCTGTTTGTTTCAGTTACTACTACTTTCTACTTCTTTTAGTGAGAAGCTATTTAGTTTTTGACTACCATACCAAAATCCACTTTTGTATACTTCCGCAACACACCATATTGTTATGGTAGGTATCACAGACCATACGAGTATACATATGGTGTGTGTGTGTGTGTGTGTGTGTGTGTGTGTGTGTGTGTGTGTGTGTGTGTGTGTGTGTGTGTGTGTGTGTGTGTGTGTTTATGTGTAAGTATGTGTGTGCATGTGTGCATATATGTGTGTGTGCTCTTGCATATGTGTGAGTGTATCTGTACAGCCGTGTGTGTGTGTGTGTGTGTGTGTGTGTGTGTGTGTGTGTGTGTATGTGTGTGTGTGTGTGTTTGTCTCTCTCTCTCTCTATATATATATATATATATATATATATATATATATATATATATATATATATATATATATATATTCACATATACACGTTATACATAACTATCTAATTTTTTTTCTTGTGGTCTGTAAATTGATGTAGAATGTGATTTGAAGACAGAAATGTGCACAGAACAATAAATTCCATTTATGAGTAAACCCTAACTGCTCTGAATATTTGAGTTAGTGTGTGTGTGTGTGTGTGTGTGTGTGTGTGTGTGTGTGTGTGTGTGTGTGTGTGTGTGTGTGTGTGTGTGCATGTGCGCATGCGTGTGCATTTTTGTGTGTTTGTGTGTTTCTCTGTCTTTCCTATCTCTCTCTCTTTCTACCTTATTGATATAGCTATATACATTAGTATAAATATATATATAT
>NC_056727.1:69762627-69955127 GCF_019279795.1 Protopterus annectens | reverse complement strand
GAGGATAAGGATAGTGAATCCCAATTTTGCCTGCCATGTGAACCATGTCACTTGAGTGTAAGAGTAGGATTAGGGGAGTAACAGAGTAGAAAATAGGTGACATCATGAGGGGGTATGTATCAAAGACTATAAGCTTATTGGAGCAGAGTGGCATGTGTTTGCTGTAAGTGACTCCTGACTGGAAGAGGCGTGTCTACAGTTGTCTTAACTGAAACTCAGAAACCGAAGGTGTACGCTGTGGATATCACCAATGTTTCTTGCAAAGATGCTTACACTGTGTGCGTGCCTGTAAACTCGTCTAAGATTGTGTGCGCATCTGTGCATCTGCATAAGCCTGTGTAAGGCTGTCTAAGCCTGTGTGCTTCGCATGTGCACCTGCCTATGCCTGTGTAAGCCCGTATAAGGCTGTGTAAGCTTGTGTGCAAGCATGTGCACATGTTTGCGCTTGTTTGTGCATCGCTGCCCCCTGTGGAAACAGAAAGGGAAAAGGTGGACAACGCTTTGGACATGGGGGATACAAGAGGGGTAGAAAATGAACATGTATCTAATAATTTAAGGTATTGTAATACTGCAGATTATGTTATTAATTTATCTGGTTATGATTTTAACTGTGTTGAAATGTCTTTACTTAATAGGGGTTTGAAATTTATCCCCACAGTTATTAATCCCCTTCATGAACTTAAAAAAGATATGTATGTGTTTGGCAGGAAATTACATTTGAAACATTTCTTTAGTAACTGTTCGACGTCTTTAAATTCTGCTGATACATTTGATGATAGTAGTTCTGGTGATAGTTATTTTTCTTGTTTTTCAGATGAAGCTATTAATGCATATTGCCAGCTAGACACTACTAGGATACCTACCACTAGTAATTTTACTCCTGGCTATTTAAATAATGACATATGTCAGTTTGTTAGTTTAGTTAATTTTTTTACTGAACTTAATTATGAAAAATTTATGAGTAATAAAACTAATGTTGATTATAACTTGCAATGGAATGAGTGGCAAGCTTTAGTTAGGCTCAGTAAAAGAACTGACATAATTTTCAAACCTTCTGATAAAGGTAATAAGCTCGTTGTTTTGAATTCTGCTGATTACTTTTCTTTGTGTATGGAACATTTAAATGACAGTAACACTTATAAAGTTATATCTCTAGATGTTTATTTCAAATCAGTTCAGGAATATCTAGATTTGTTAAATAAAGGGGTTAGGCTAGGTTATTTTAGTTCCACTGATGTTAAAAAGAAATTTCAGATAGAAGGTTCAAAAATGGCTCTTTTTTATTGCCTACCCAAAATACATAAAAACCTGTCTAGGCCCCCTGGGAGGCCTATTGTTTCTGGTTCTTTGTATTTTTTGCATAATTTGGGTATTTTGCTACATCAATTTCTATCTCCCTTTGTATACAAATTGCCATCGTATATTTGTGATGTTTTTGATTTTTTGAATAAGATGAAAGGGGTGAAAATAAATGCTAGGATGACTTGGTTTACTATTGATGTTAAAAGCCTCTATACCAACATTAAACACCCTTTTGGCATTGAGGCTGTTAGATATTTTTTGGGTGACAATCCGGTTACAGCATTTATTATAGAGTTACTTCATTTTTGTTTGACTCACAATTTTTTTGAGTTTAATGAGGTTTTGTATCATCAGTTACAGGGTACAGCCATGGGGGCTTCCTTTGCCCCCATGTATGCAAATTTATTCATGGGTTTATTTGAACTAGAAATAATATACAAGCATAGATTTTTTCAGACCCATGTAATATCTTATTATAGGTTTGTGGATGATCTAATATTCTTGGTGGATGCTGATGAAAGTGACATTAAAGCATTTGTTAAAGATATCAATCATAATAGATTTTCTATGAGTTTTGATGGTCTAAAATGGGACTTGTTGTCCCATTTTGGATGCTATTCTTGATATTTCTGATGGTACTAAAATTATTACTTCAATCAATAGAAAATTTGTGGGTACTAATTTTTATTTACATGGAACTAGTGGTCATCCTCCTCATACGTTGGATGCCTTACCATATGGGGAAATGTTACGTACATATAGATTATGTGGAAGACCTGATATTTTTCAGCAAGAAATGAATACTTTGGTGGAATCCTTTTTAAGTAGGGGATATAACAAAGATATTTTAAACAGATGTTTTGATAAATTAGTTAAAAGAGTTAAGCTTTTTGATGGTGTAAATAGTGATTTCCCCTGCAAAAATGTGGCTCAATATAATGGTAATAATAATTGTAAAGAAAATATGTATTTTGTAACCACCTATGGTTGTTTTACTTTGCAATTTCTTGACATAGTAAAACAATTCTGGTCTTTTTTACTTTCTTGTAAAAATGTTGAACAGTGGCTGAATGTTAATTTACAATTTTCCTATAGGAGAGGTAGAAATATAAAAAAAATTTTGGTTAAAAGTAAATTTATCTTGCCTCCACCTTCATTATATAAAGAACCATGCCAAGTTGGCACTTTCCCTTGTGGAAATTGCAAAGGTTGCAAATATATTACATCTTGTTTTCCATTTATTAATGATGTTAAGTTTACTCCTGTTAAGCAGTTTTGTTGTAAGTCAGTAGGGGTTATTTATGCTCTATGTTGTCCATGTAATATGTATTACATAGGAGAAACAAAAAGCTTGCAAACTGAGATTGTTAGAGCATATAAGGGACATTAAGAATGGTAATATTGAAAGCCCTGTAGCTTTGCATTTTTAGAATGTCATAACAAAAATAGTGAAGGTTTAAAAGCCACTATTTTAGAACAAGTTAAGCCAATAATGTATTGTCAGCAGGATGTTAAAACTGTGTTACTGCAAAAAGAAGCTCTGCTTATTTTAAAGTATAAAACTATGTCTCCTTGTGGGCTCAATGCTGAGTTCAATTGGAGAGTGTTGCTTAATTAATTGCTTAATTGTTTAATTGAGCTACTAGTTTGTTATAAAATGTGGGTGCTTGTATACAATTTTATTCTCCTTGAAGGCTTTGGCCGAGACGTCAGAGATTTTATTAAAGAACTTTTTGGATACTGTGGTCGTTGTTTGCTACTTGCTACTTGTTACTTGGTGCCTTTTCGTTGTTTTTGAGCTCCTAAGACTGCCCTTGCACAGACAGTGTTATGTTATGCAAATTACCTCATTTGCTGCTGAAAGCTATGCAAATGAGGTAAATTTGTGATCTAGAAATGTACTCCGTTGGTAACAGAGTACCGTTCTGCAACTAGCAAAATGGAGCTATGACAGCTCCAAATAAAGGATGTATCCAGTTGATGAAGCATGCCAATGGCCAAATATAAGGCCATTGGCATTTTTATCCATTGCAAAATAATAAAAAATATTTTTTCCCCGATCTCCAATGTTTAAGCAAATGTGCGGCACTCTAAAAACCAGAAATTAAATAAAAGCCAAAAATAGACATTTTATTAAAAATATTCATCTGCCATGCAGGTGAATGGCAGGCTGAAGACAACATGGCTACTGAGTAGTGGTTGCTAAGGGGGGAAGCTCAATCTGAGAGATGTAACCAAGCATAACTAGGCAATCCTATGCAAATGAGGATAAGGATAGTGAATCCCTATTTTGCCTGCCATGTGAACCATGTCACTTGAGTGTAAGAGTAAGATTAGGGAGTAACAGAGTAGAAAATAGGTGACATCATGAGGGGGTATGTATCAAAGACTATAAGCTTATTGGAGCAGAGTGGCATGTGTTTGCTGTAAGTGACTCCTGACTGGAAGAGGCGTGTCTACAGTTGTCTTAACTGAAACTCAGAAACCGAAGGTGTACGCTGTGGATATCACCAATGTTTCTTGCAAAGATGCTTACACTGTGTGCGTGCCTGTAAACTCGTCTAAGATTGTGTGCGCATCTGTGCATCTGCATAAGCCTGTGTAAGGCTGTCTAAGCCTGTGTGCTTCGCATGTGCACCTGCCTATGCCTGTGTAAGCCCGTATAAGCCTGTGTAAGCTTGTGTGCAAGCATGTGCACATGTTTGCGCTTGTTTGTGCATCGCTGCCCCCTGTGGAAACAGAAAGGGAAAAGGAAGGAAAAGAAGAAGTAGGAAGTTAAGCAAGGAGAACTAGCAGACCTGCCAGTTGAAATCAATCAGAATCAGCCAATTGCACAGGCAGTACACTAGCCCAGCCCAGCTCTTAAAACTCTGCAAACAACATTCCCCCATGTTTTTCTCAGAAACACCGCAACACTGCAGTCTACAAAGAGAAGTGAAAACTTAAAAAGCTCAACTGAGACAAAAAATGTTAGGGCTGCCATTGCTATTATAAGGAAACATGTGAAAGATGCTGAGTGTGGTGCCAATGTGAATGCTGCTGAGCAACCCACAGTGAGGAGACGGAGAAGAGTGTACAGACCCAGGGTAACCTACCAGGGGCTACATGAGCTGGAGATAGTGGAGCGCTATAGAGATGAGAGACCTCCTGCAGCAAAATGTTGAGCTGTGCAGACCACACCTTACACACAGAACCAACAGAGGGGAACCCATTCCAGTGGAAACCAAGGTATGTGTTGGCCTAAGAATACTAACAACAGGTACCTTCCAGAGACCAACTGGTGATATGATGGGGATATCACAGGCAACAGCATCCAGGGTACTGCACCAGTTCCTGAATGCCATGTCAGCACATGCCGGTGATCATGTATACTTCCTCAATTCCCGTGAGGTATTGGCTAGCAATATGTGTCTCTTCCAGCAAATAACAGAATACCCTGAGGTAGTGGGTGCAATTGACTGCACTCACATACACATCAAAGCACCAGCCGGTGAACGGGGTAGGGCCTACATCAACCACAAGGGCTTTCTCTCCATCAACTGCCAGGTCATGTGCGATGCCCAGGGCATAATACTGAATGTGTGTGCTGGCTGCCCTGGAAGCTACCACGATTCCCATATCTGGCATCTGACGCAGCTGTACCAGACATTTGACAATGGGGACATCCCTGACGGTCACCTAGTGGGGGATGCTGGATATGCACTGGAGCCATGGCTGATGACACCCATCAGAAATGCACACACACCTGAACAAGACCTCCATAATGAGGCACATGCACAAACACGAAATGTAATCGAGTGTGTGTTTGGGATGCTCAAGTCACGGTTCCGGTGCCTGGACACATCTGGTGGAGCCTTGCAGTACTCACCAACTACATGTACCCAGATTGTCATGGTATGTGCCATGCTACACAATATGATCCTGCGAAAATAGCTGCAGCAGGAACAGCATGGGGCAGGGCCAAACAGCCCCCCACCATTGCCAAGGCCTGCACAGGCACAGCGTGATTCAGAGGAGGAACAACCTGAGCCTGCCCCAGTAGGCAGAAGGAGGTGTGCCCAGTGTGCCTTGGCCTTGGCAAAGAGGCAACGCATAGCACATACACTGGCTCAGTAGGAACCCTGTAAATTATACCTCTCTCTGACTCGCACATAAAATAAAAGGGATGCCTAACTTGACACTACCTGTTTCCAAACATGTATAGGGAGTGTAGTATGTGCATCCAACATAAGCAGCCCTGCAGCACCACCTGAAGCATGATTGCCATGTTTTAAGCAATATAAAGCAGTGCTAAGCAGCTTTTACCAATATTCAGTATATGTAAACAAAATTGCCCGTGCTAACTAGCACAATGTCAGGCAATGTTGAGCAATGTTGAGCAAAGTTGAGCAAAGACAGGTAAACATGCTCATATTAGCTTTACTGTCCCTTAAGCAGTCTGGTCTGTCCAGCATTAAAATAAAAAGCAGTGACATGACTCGAACCCAGGATACTGTGTACTATAGTCACAGTATTGAACCACTAAGCCATGATAGCATTTCAGTAGCACAGACACAGCAGGACAATTGTACAGTAATGCAAACACAAAGAAATGCTGTAACATGCCCCTAAAGAGGCATATGGGTAACCTCCCCCACAGGCCTATGCAGACAGAGAACATCAGGCCAGGCAGTGTGATGTGGGTTGTGTAGGCTATGAAGTTGCAATCTAATATATGTGACATTGGACGCTAAGAAGTGTAGTACAGTAGTATGCCTCAAGCCAGTACGATAGGCAACAGTCAGACTGAAATGGTGTACCGTACATAGCAGTGCAGGCATAGCAAATGTGTATAAGTGTCAGGTGAACCCTTCATCGTATGTACACCCACAGTAACAATCAAGTGTGCCCCTGGCTAGAAATGTACAAAGAATAGCTGCCCCCCCCCCGTATGCAGAAATGTTGATAAGTCTATGCAAATCGTCTCATGGAAGCCCTGCAGGCACAGCATGATCCCTGTTCATCTATGACACAAAGGTGAGGCCTGCTGTAAAAATACAACTTGATTTTCCATACACATATAGTATAAAGGTCTATACTGGGCGTGCTCACACACTCCAACAAATGTAGTGGATTTCATTCAGCATCACACAGAAAGGTCATACTGGGCATGCTCACACACTTAAAAAACGAAGCAAATGTCAGGCAACAACATACTGAAAGGTCATACTGGGCATGCTGACACACTTATGCCAAATATGGAGGTGATAATAAGGGATCTATGGACAAATGTGGATAGACATCTCTACTTCCAGAAGCACATTCACAAAGTTGTCAGAAAATCATGCTATGTGTTCACACAAACTGCCAAGGTCTGTGCATGTAGGTCAAAGGAGGTTCCCACTACTTATCAGTCATCAGACCCGTCAGAGAGTACCACAACACACTTATGATTAATCTGACTAGGCACGTTCAGGAGCCAGAAAGACCACTGAAGTACCCTAACAAGAGGATTACTGGCCTCAAACAGTTGCCCCATGCAACAAGACTGAATGTAACCCAATCTGTACTCTGTTGCATACTGTCTACTCAGGAGAACTCTGCCCAACAGACAGGTCCATGTCATGGCTACACTCAGATCAATGACACTAAATATACAGACCCAACTGATATTGCCAACATCCTGGCAGATAGGATCAGTGTTAACTGTACCCCCCTCTCACCCATGAAAGAGCACATCTCTATAATGGAAGACTGCAAAGTTGCTGTCATTACGGCTGCACAGATAAAAAACACTCTCCAAAGCCAGTATCACTGCAGCTATGGGACCAGATAACTTCACAGGCTGTGTTTCACACAAACCACAGAACTAACAGGCACCACACTGACGTACCATGTGCAGTCATAGCCTCACCTCATGCTTTGTGCCTGTTGAATGGTGCACAGTGACAGTTATCCCACTACACAAGGGTGGAGACACCACAGACCCCAGGAACTAGTGCCCCATTAGCCTGACGAGCCAGCTCTTCAAGGCCATGGAAGGTATCATCATACAACATATAAAAAATTGCATTTGTAATCCCCAAACCCTGGAACACAACCATGTTGGGTTTGTAAAATGCAGATCATGTCTCCTAAGCCTGATAGATGACATTGAAGCAGTCAACAGAACTGTCGACAAGGGTAAGGTGGTTCACACAGCCTATGTTGATCCTGCCATGGCTTACAACACCACCCCACACTCTGGAAATATAGATAAACCCACTAAACTAGGTATAAATTGCTATGTCACAAGATGGGTTGCCAACAGGCTTACTGACAGAACACACACTGTGAAAGTAGCAGACTCCAAGTATGACTTTGGACCAGTGATGAGTGCAGTACCACAAGGTCCAGTCCTGTGTCTTGTCCTGTTTAGTATCTACTTCCTTGAAGTAAACTTTAACATGGAAGGTCTGGGGCTACTGAAGTTTCCAGAGGACTGCAAACTATGATCCATAATTGTAAACACTAAAGATGTGGACATCCTACAAAAGGGCCTCACTGAGACAGATGACTGTTGTCAAAGCCATGGGCTCTAGCTCAATGCCAAAAGGTGCATTGTCATCCCCTTTGTTAAAAACTCTGAAGCCAAGAACTACAACCTAGGCGGTAGTATACTTAACACTGAAAGTGTGACAAGAGACCTTGGGTCACAGGTGGACACTGGACAGAACTGTGATAATCACATCCCCACAATAGTCAGGAAACCCTGCTATATGGCACACCTCATCACAAAATGTGTCTCATGCAAAATAGAAGAGGACATTGTTCCCCACTACTCATCACTCACTAGAACTATAATAGAGTACAACGCCACTTTTGCTATGTACCTCACAAAACAACTACAACAACTGAAAAGCCTGCAGCAATACCTCACAAAGAGCATTAGCGGCCTGAAATACATGCCATACACAGACCATCTCAAAATGCTCAATCTGTACTCCCTTGCATATCGCCTACTCAGATGTGTTCACTGCCTAACATACAAAGCAATGTCAAACACAGAGCTGTTGGACATGCTCCACGTAAAACACTCACAATCCCTCTGACCTTCGGACCCAAAACCACGAGTGAAATACAAAAGAAAGGGGTGTACCCATTTACCTTATGGATACCCACACCTTCAGGTTAGTGGCACAGCATGAGGTCTTGGAGACCATGCAAGTGCAACTAACATTGGGCAAAGCTGCTCATCAGATTGTAGCCTGCTACAGATCACCTACCTTGTCACAGGAACCTCACTCAGTATTCCTGAGAACAGTGGAAAATATAAAGGTCCTATCAAACACCATTATATGAGGTGATTACAACTACCCAAACATTGAGTGGGAGAATTACTTGTGTACAACGTCCATTGCCCAATGTTTCCTAGAGTTTAAAAGCTCTAACACCCTGGAACAGCTGGTCACCATGCCCACTAGAGGTGACACCATACTGGACATGATCATCACCAACATGAGGGTACCAGTGTTCCACAACAGAGATAAAACCCTCGCTGGTAATATCAGATCATAACGTAATCACACTGGACATCCACATCCCACCACCCCCCCACCCAGTCAATGAAACCACTGTGAAGACATTTTCAAAAGCAAACTGCACACGTCTCAAGACCAAAGTGGAAAGTTCCAAAGCTCTCTTGTTATAGGATAATGGTATACAATCTGCCAAATCAGTTACAAGTGCATCCTATGAGTATCTACAGGGATGCATGGATCGAGACATCACAAATAAAACCAAGATGCACTCCTCCAAAAATAAGAAAACAATGTGGTGGTTGTTGCCCATAAATAAGCTAGACATCAGAAGGAGGAAACTAACACCTGATAGAGCCAACTTCACTAAAGGAAAGGCATCACTGATCATTATTAGGAAGAAACGATGATCGCTCATAAAATAATTCAAGGACAGTTTCAAAAGATAAATTTCCAAGGACTGTAAGAATGACAATCACAAAGCCTGCGGTAGCTATACCAGACATGTAGGTGTCAATTTCCAAATATGCTGTCAGCTACTGACAAATGGCAAGGAATACACTTAACCAACTTTCATTGCCCACATCCTGGGGGACAAGTTCAGTGTAAACTTCCCCCCATCACCGCCAAAAGGGCCTGTGTCCATCACAGAAGGATGCAGAGCCCCAGACATCATGGACATGCAGGCAAAGACAGCCCTCTCCAAAGCCAAGAACACAGCATCAGTGGGACTGGATGGTGTCCCAGGCTGCGTCTTACACTAGGCCCAAAAGGTACTACACCCTCACCTACATGCACTGCCCAGACTCAATCGTACCACAGGGTATGTACCCAAAGAATGGCATACATTAACAGTCATCCAGCTCCACAAAGGGGGTGCCACAACAGAACCTGGTAACCATTGCCCTATATGTCTACTCAGCCTGGACTACAAAGCTATTAAGCAAATTGTCATGGAACCCATAAACAGAGACATTGGGGACCTCCAGACACTGGACTCTTCACAACCTCGCCTTGTTAAAGGCAGATCCTGCCTCCTAAACATAGTTGAATTACTTCAAACAATTAGCAAGACATAGATGATGGTGAAAGTAGTCCACACAGCCCACCTGGACCTCACTAAGGACTTTTTACACCATTCCCCACTCTGTCATCATGGACATGCTTACCAGCCAAGTGGTTCACAGATCAAACACACATGTTCAGAGTTGCGGGTGCCATGTCCGACTCTAAGACAATCACAAATGGCATCCCACAGGTCCTGGTCCTGGGACCTCACCTGTTAAGTAGATACTGCTCAGAGGTACAGGCAAGCACGGGAGGAGTATGGCTGAACAGGTTTGCAGATGACTGCTAACTATGGTCCATAATCGACTCTATGGCTGACACACACATCCTCCAGAAAGGGCTTACAGAGACAGATACCTGTTGTCAAAACAATGCCCCAAGAAGAATGCCAAAGAATGCATAGTCATCCCCTTTGGCTAAAACAAAGTGCAAACAAATTACCAAATATGTGGTACTCCAGTATGTATGGAGAAAGTCATGAAGGCCCCTGGGACACAGTTAGATAGTAAACTCTCCTTTGATGATCACATGGCCAAATTGTTTAGACATTCCTTCTATGTAGCCCACCCAATGTCACCTAATGTAACCCACTTTGTCTAGTCTGATGATGTCGCCATCCTACAAATATACCTGTGGAAAGTAGAACTCACAGTAATGTGTATAGTGCGTCATGTAAATGCGTACACTTGTAGTATCATAAACCAGTTATGTAGGGGTTTGAATCCTGCACTTGACAAGTGTGTGTGTGTCTGTTTGTGTGTGATCTCCTTGGAGAGGAGCAACCTTTTTGGAGAGTACTCAAACACCTTAAAAGTGGTATACTAATCTTTGTCAGGTCTGATGATGTCACCATCCTACAAATATACCTGTGGAAAAGAGAGCTTGCAGTAATGTGTATAGCGTGTCATGTTAATACATACTCCTCTAGTATCATGAAGTAATTAGGTAGGGGTTTGAATCCTGCACTTGGTGAGTGTGTGTGCTCTATGTGTGTGACACTGTTGGTCAATGTGTTGTGGGTTTTGCTTTTACTACTGTATGACATATCAGTATGACACCAGTATGTGCATTGCACATGTGAGGTAGCTGTGTGGCAAATACATATACGTACAAGTGACCTCAATAATTGCATGTGTGGGAACCCTGCTTTCTCCAAGAACACATCTGTCATCTTCTCAAGAGTGTGCTGCTGCTTTCCAGACCTTAGGTCACATCTGTATGCTTGTGAAAAGGCCAGCCACTGCAGTGATCACTGGCCTAGGTCAACTGTGTCACACACACTCATTACGGTTTCTATAGAATTGTATGAGTGAGGGTATATGGCCGAGGTATATGTCAGACCTGTTCAAACTGTCAGACCTGTTCAAACGCAGCAAAGTCTATCAATGGTGGCTATTCATTATAGGTGTACAACAACCTTTGTGGATATGCATGCAGACCCCTTATTGCTTATGTGATCCACCGAGGGATTTAAAAATACCTTTGGAAATGTGATTATCAAAGGAGAGATGATGTACCACTTGGTTGCATGTACACATCGGTACCTGTTCTTCATGTTGGTGTCTACTACCTATGTGGTACTGTGAGGATACTATGTTCCGTAAAGGTGGATGACTATGCTTTGGTTGGCTTATAGCTTTACAGCATGGGTTTGACAAAAGGGATCTGTCTGTGTGATACCCTTTTGGAGAACGTGCGTGTCATCTGGAGAATACATTATAGGCCACAGTATGCATTACCAGACGTGGACGGACATATCCCTACTGTGATTGCTTGTACCTAAGAGAGATATATGCCAAACAGGACTGGTCTCAGTAATGGGTGCAGGTGAATACCACTGGTTACTGGCATATTATACTACCTGAAGGATTCAAATGTTACTGTGTGTCCTACATCTGTGTGTCAGTTGTCAAGACATCATCTAATGATTGATTATGGTCAGGCTGCTGAAGTTATGTATACTACCAGAATGCAAAACAATGACAGATAGTAACAGTATCACCCATAGCACAGTGTCAAACCATGTCATACACACATGTGTAGTCAAGTTCCGAAATGTGTGCAGTACAGTGCATACTGGCCACCAATCGACACTATGGATTGTTACTGTGTAATACAGGGCATGTCACCCTGCCCATGTGTCCACTATGCATGTACATGCAGACAGTGCACCTCCACCATCTTCCCAAATGTACACCTGCAAATCTGTGCCACACACATCCCACACATACTGTCCATTCTCTAACACATGCTGCCAATACTGCACACATCAGCCAAGTGGCACATGGGCGGACAATACACTGTTGGAACTAACCCTGGTGTAAACATTACTACATTGACAATCATAGCTTAAATGCATCATGCCTGCTCAGCTACATCTTCAAGCATATCATTACACTCTACTGCTGACAACATGCTAACATTGCTATACTGCTATAAAGTCACCCTGTGCATCAACACCATGGTAGCCTGTTCCTGCATCGATGTTACAGATGACAGGAGATGGCACAGGTTTCATCATATGCACAGGGTGTGTTGTTGGTTTGCCAGAGGCCTACAGTGAGCCATACAATTGACGTGTATGTGTGTGTTTGTGTGTGTGTGTGTGTGTGTGTGTGTGTGTGTGTGTGTGTGTGTGTGTGTGTGTGTGTGTGTGTGTGTGTGTGTGTGTGTGTGTGAGGGCCAAGATTACTGCTATGGGTCAATGTCGATGTAATGTGTGCGGGTATGTGGTAGCCCTAGGTGTCTTGTTTATGTGTGTGTGTGTCTGCATGCACACAGTTCCACCATGTGGCTGCCATATACAAGTATTTGTGGGACAGCCACAGAATGTACCTGCCAGGCTTTACAGATCACCATCTCTGGCCATGGATACAGTACCTGTGCCTGGCAGGGGTGCTACTGACACTATCAGGTACTAAGCCTGACTGGGTACTATCCCCAGAGGTAGATGGATGTGCACTGGACCTAGGTCCCTGCTGGGACTGTCCAGAGCCACTTGCACATGGTCTTCTAGGACGGTCTATGGACAGCCCAACCCCAACATTGCTAAGGCTGGTACTGGCACTACAGGAGCAGCTGTGACTTGAGGAACGTCCACGGTGACTGCCAGCTGCTGATGTTGCTGGCATACGTCGACGAGTCAACGTCACAGTCCTGACACATGGACATGACATTGCGGAAAACATCTAATGTCTCACCCCAATGTCTATCAGTGATCTCAGTGTAATGACGGATGGCACCTGCTAGGCCATGGATACTGTCAATTATGGTGGTGTTATGTGCCCTCGGTGCCCTTAGTCCCTGTCTGGTGTACAGTTCCATACGTGCCTGTGCCTCCATGATAGCCTGGAACATGTGTGAGGTTGTAAGACCTGTGGCACATCTGCCAGTGGCGTGATGAGCAGCAGTGCTCCGATGAGAACGCCTGGACATCTGTCTATGTGGTACCCTTCCAGACATCTGGGTACTGCTGCTGTGTCAGGATGCATGTGCCATAGTGTTAAATACAATTAAGAATTCAATACACAGGAGGTTCAGATTCAAAAGTTTACTAGTGTACACCAGGAGGCAAAAAATGTACAAGTTCAGAATTTTGTCTGACATGAAACAGGAAGCACACAATTTTATATAGGTTTAACATTCAAACTATGCCCACCTTACTGACGTGCTATGTCACAGGGCATCTACATCACTTTAGCTTACAAGCCTCTATTCATTTAATCTGTTGATGCTGTATATTTTAAAAAAAAAACTCTTCCTCTAGATACAATACGGCCTTGCTATCCAGCTGGTCAGTCATAATGGCTTTCTGTAAAGTTACTTGTTCAAGGTTTCATATCAGTTCGAATACAATAGCAGCTTCAGTTTTTTAATGTATGTCTTTGTTCTCTGTTACACTTTCTCACACAGCTGCGTGCTATCTTAGTAACACAAATACAAGGCCAGATCATTCCAACAGGAAAGAGCAGAAGATTTCATTATTTCACACATTTAATTTCCTGACCCAGCAGATAATCACTTGTGAAAAGCATAAACATTAAAACTTGCTAAGCTAGCATTCTGCCAGGGTCAGAGATCAGCTTTGCTTCAAGCCAAACTGCAGTTTCAAAACTACTTCACATTTAGACATGAATTAATTTTACTACTATATGAATAATAGAATAAAATGCATTATATACTATTTTGCTTTTAAGCTAGCATTTCTCATATATTCAAATACACATTTTTCTAACATTTTCCCCCCTTTTAATACTTTTTACTCTATTTTGAAGTATGCATAGTGTCATTTCATCTTCCTAGCCTTTTCCACTCAGGATTTTCAGCTAGGTGAGTCATTCAATCTATACTTCAGAAAAAGCGTCATCTGAGATCAATCTTTCAATCTCAATGTCTTGGTAAAAAGTTTCAGTAACAGATACATCAACAACATCTTTGATTAATCTTTTCATGCAGGGAATTCCACAGCAAACACATGCTCCTATTAGGAGTATACTCACACAAATGGCAATCAGAATATTCATTAGGATGGAACTCCATCCCCCAAATAGATTCTGGAAAAAGTCCGTCAGTGGGTTTGGGCCTGGTTCAGTCATGGCTGATACTTGCTGAATTACCTCTAGGTGATTATTTATCTCATGACGATTGTCAGGAATATAAGCACAGCATTCTTCTTTGATAAGCGCGCACGTACCACCTCTCGCCGCTAGGGTGAAGTCAAGAGCCATCCGATTTTGTAGCACAACAGTTCTCATTGCATTCAGTTCATCAGTCACCAATTCTAGGGCAGAAAAAGTTGCATTACTCATTACTTCGAGAAGTTTCGACAACTTTCTCAGTTCCCAGATCGATTTGACTGCTCCATAGGCTAGGAATATTCCTGCCCAGGATATAACACTGTCACTCAAGTCCATATGAGTTAATTCGCTTTTGTCTTTTACTGAATTATGGTCTTTCCAACCAGCTTCGAACTTCCCAACTGGATTCACAGGTTTCTTAACTGGACCTTTGGATTTTTGAGCTGTTTCTCTTAAGTTTCGTATCTTACCCAAAGGTAATTCTGCAGTATGTTTTATTGCCGGAACCAAGTAACCCAAAAAACAACTGCCGGACCAATTCTCAGGTAACCATTTATATGCCTTTTTCCCACAAATAAAATAACAGTTTTCTACTTTAGTACTAATATGCATCAGCCCTGCATGAAACATTTTCTGATCTATAACTGACAATTGTTTAAACAAAACTGGATTTTTTTGAATGTCACTCATAGTTGTTTTCAATGAGTTCAAATACGAGTCATAATTAGTATTGCAAAAAGTATTGCCATTACTATTCTTAATATAACATCGGTAAGATATGGTTATATTGCAATTGCTCCAGCCCACCTGGAGAGTGTCATTTTTATAGAAACATACAACTCCTTTTTGTGTGACAGGTAACAATAAAGCTATTTTGTCCTGTGATCTCACAGTTCCTGTGTCAAAAAGTAAATTCTCCCAAGTCTCATTTATCCCCAAAGGGACAGCAGACATTATAAGTCCTCCATATGCTGTTGGTATAGCTGTACAAACCCAGCAATTTGAAATGTTCATAGTCTCTGCATACACACGTTTCATGGCTAGGTATGTGTTAAAATTTGGATGCCAGTCTATAGACTTTTCATCACGCCTTCCCACTTTAACTTGTGTGGTTGTGTGTAGGATAAACCACAGCAAGAGGAAAATTGTCACAATTACAGTTAATAAATGTACACACAACAAAATGATTATGCAACATCTCTGGGGTTGATCTAAACTTCTATTCACTTTGTTTTTGGCCATCTCGGTCTGGTTGTGTATCAGTCACAAAGTTTTTATCAAGTTGAAAGTTCTTTACCGGTTTACAATGCGTCAAATGAACCCAGGACATCCTCTCAGCCACTCTAACTGCAGTAGGCATTGCCAACAGAACCTGGTACGGTCCTTCCCACTTTGGACTCGCCCAATTCTTCCTTTTTGTCACTTTCACCCAAACGTATGTCCCAGGAACCAAGACTGCTTCCACCGGTCTGGTCTGTTCCTTATCTGAAAAAGAGTTAAACTGCAAAACAGATTTATTTTTTAACAGTTTCCTCATATAACTAGCTAATGAACTGTCAGCCTCTTGATCTGCAGGCATGAGAGCTTTCCACTGAGGCACATAATATGCTCTCCCAAAAACCATTTCAAAGGGAGTCAAACCCTTTACATTTGGAACCATTCTCATACTCAGCAGTGCCAAAGGCAGACAGCATATCCAATTATTTTGGGTCTCCTCTACTTGCTTCCTAAGTTTATTCTTTAGGATACCATTGTACCTTTCCACCAGTCCTGCTGACTGTGGGTGGTAAGCACAATGATTCTTTAAGGAGATACCAAAAAATCTCCCAAGCTGGTGAATCATTTGATTCACAAAATGTGTGCCATTGTCACTATAAATCCTTTCCGGAATGCCAAATCTAGAGATTACTTCTTTTATCAGGGCTTTCACCACTGTTGCTGCATCCGGGTTTTTGGTTGGAAAAGCTTCTACCCATTTAGAAAACATGTTTACAATAACTAAACAAAACTTTTTCCCTTCACATTTATTCAATTTTATGAAATCCATACAAATAGTATGGAATGGGTATGGTGGTATAGGAAAACTTCCTTGCTTGGTTTTAAATGCCCCTTGTGTGTGATGCTTGTTACAAGTATAACAAGCTGCACAAAATTTTTTTGTGTAATTTGTGTATCCGTATGTTTGGAATATTCGATTTACTAACTGTACCATCCCCCCTGTTGAGACATGGCACTGCCCATGGCTCAACAAAGCTGCATATCTAAATAAATTAGACGGCAATATCGGTTTTCTTTCTTTGGAAATGTACAGTCCATTCTCAAGAATTGCACCTCGTTTTACCCATTTTTGTTTTTCTGCTTTTGTAGTAAGTGTCTGCATTGTTTTTAACATGTCTAAATCTAAAACCTCAGAGGGTTGTAATTCTTCATTTAGAAGTAAAGTTTCTGAGTCTGAGGCTGCTTGCTTTGCAGCTGCATCAGCTCGTGCATTGCCTTTCGAAATCTTATCCTGCTGTTTTGTATGAGCTACACATTTACAAATAGCTACTTTGGTAGGTAACTGAATAGATTCTAATAACTCCAAAATAAATTGCGCATGATTAATAGATTTTCCACTAGATGTTATCATTCCTCTATTTTTCCATTGTTGTGCAAATACATGTACTGTAGAAAAAGCATACTGACTATCAGTATATATGTTCACACTCTGTTTTTTGCTAAAGTACATGCCCTCATCAAAGCTATCAATTCCGCTGCTTGTGCAGATAAGTTGTGTGGTAAGGATTGAGCTTCTAAAATTTCAGTGTTTGTAACTACTGCATACCCCACCAGATTCTTCCCTGTAGGACCCCTTCTGCATGAGCCGTCCACGTAATATGTCACCTCGGCATTATCCAAGGGCATATCTGTAAGATCTTGTCTAGGTAAAGCTAACTGTTCAATTTCCTGCAGGCAGCTGTGTGGTGTGCCCTCCACAGGAGTTGGAAGTAATGTTGATGGATTCAATGTCGTACATTGTTCAATTGTCATATGAGGTTGGTTCAGCAGTATAGTCATACAAGAAAGATGTCTAGCAGGAGAAAGGTATGCCACTTTCACTTGCAGTAAAATTATTGCAACTGCATGAGGCACTCTCAATGTGAGAGAGTGGAATAACACCACTGAGGCCGAAGCCTGTACTGCCATTGCGGCTGCAACTACTGCTTGTACACAGTGAGGTAAAGATTGCACCAGTGGGTCTAACTGTGATGAATAGTAGGCTATGGGGCATTGCTTGTCCCCATGTTGTTGCGTCAATACTGACGTCATATACCCTTGCTTACAATCTATGGTCTGAAAGAACCGTTTGTGATAATTTGGAAGTCCTAAAACTAATGAAGAAGCTATCAACTGCTTCAACCTGCAGAAAGCCGTTTCTGCTTCAGTTGTCCATTGTAAGATATCTTGTGCTGCCATTGGTGTCTTATATATCAAGTCAGTCAGTGGAGCAGATTCCAAAGCATAATTTGGTATCTAGCTTCGACAAAAATTAGTTGTACCTAAGAAAGACATCACTTCTTTCTTGGTCGTTGGCTTGGGTGCTTGCAAAATTGCTGTTTTTCTTTCTTCATCTAGTATTCTACCTTCATTGGATATTACATATCCTAGGTATCTAACTTGTTTTCTCCAAAGTTGTAACTTACTTTTGTTTACTTTGTGTCCTTGTGTTGCTAAAAATTTCAATAATGCTACAGTATCCTCCCTGCACTGTTGCTGGGTGGGGGCTGCTAGCAAGATGTCATCTACGTAAAGTAGAATTTGACTACCTCCTGGTGGGGTAAACCCTGCCAGGTTGCTAGCCATTTCTTGTGCAAATATTGTTGGGCTCTCACAATATCCCTGTGGTAGTCGAGTATATGTATACCTTTTACCCTGAAATGTAAATGCAAACCAATATTGGCTATCAGGATGTATAGGTATTGAAAAGAAATCATTGCTAATGTCTACCACAGAGAAATACTTCTGTTGCGATTCTAAATCATTTAACAAAGTATGTGGGTCTGGCACCGTGGGTGCTCTAGGTATTACTGCATTGTTTACAGCTAGTAAATCTTGTACCATCCGCCATTCCCCGTTTGCTTTTTTAACAGGAAATAGGGGTGTATTACATGGTGAATCAGGAGATTCTACCAGTACTCCTTCTTTGAGTAATGCTGCTATTATAGGCTTAATTCCTATTTCTGCATCCTTTTTCAAAGGGTATTGTCTTTTCTGCGGTCTAAAAGCTGACTTTGGGGTAATTGTAACTGGTCCTGCTGTTCAAATAAGTCCTACATCTGACTTGCCTGTTGACCAAAGAGTTGTTGGAATTTCACATAAAACCTTTTCTTCTTCTTCTAATAAAAATGCTAATCAGCTGTCCTCGCTAGATTGCAAGTGTACAGCTGGATGTGTCTGTGTCAACCAATTCAGTTTTTGTTTTTGTATCCCTTTTTCTGACAGTTCTAAATCGGTCTGTTTCTCCCATCTTGTTACTTTTTCTCCTAAATCTGCCCATTTGACACTTTTGTTCTTTGTCAAGCTGAAATATGGCAACCGATGTGATCTATATAATGCAAGGAATTCTTTAGGTAATGAACAGCTAACTACACTGTTCCCCTCAGTATCCCAGTACAAAGTACGCAAAAGCAATCTATTTGCAAGATTTCTAAATAATTCTTGCTCTTACTCTCTATCAGGTCCTGGTGTAGTACAGTAGTATAGAGTACAGTGTAACAAATGCTGTTGATCAGTGTCAAGGGAGGGGGTTTTACTGATGGCTACATTCATCAGTTCCTTGGTTACTGCCCCTGGACCTGTCGTGACTAGGTCCTGGCTGTACCAGTAGAAAGTCTCACCCTCCGATCGCACTACAAAGGTATCCATTTGTCTCTGTGCCTCCATACATTGTACAGTTGGAACTACTGCTATGCCAAATATCTGCATAAGGTCCCTGCCCAATAGGTTTACTGGACACTTTGCAGAAACAACTATTTTACTTCTCTGGGTCATACCTGAAACAGGGTCAGTTATTGCTATATCATGGGAAAGTGGTTCCCTGTATAGCTGTCCATTTGCGGCTTTTACTAGTATATAATCAGGTGATTCAGAATGTTCTGGCAACTTGGAGGGGTGTATCAAAGTCCGTGATGCTCCTGAGTCACACAGGAATTTGACTTCCCTTCCCTCCACCAGAAGTGTAACTTCCGGTTTTGTATCTGCCAAGTAGAACTCTAAGTTCAATAATGCTAAGTCCAAAATTTCACTTTCTTCATCCTCCATATCTACTTGCACTTCCTCTACTCCTTCTATCACATTTACATTTGTTTTCTGTTTATTAACTTTTCCTGATGATTTCTGACTTTCACTTGATGTATCCTCACTATCATATAGTCAGTCCTCATCTCCCTTATCTTCTGTAATTACTTTTTTGTTTTGCCTACAATCCCTTGCTAGATGTCCCTTTTTCCCACACTTGAAGCATTCACCTCTCTTTTTCCTTTCTTCAAAATCTTCTGATCGTTTGCCAGACTGTTTGTTTCCCTGGGTATTTTTCTTGCCCTTTTTACCTGACTGTAATACAAATACTTCAGCTCCGTCTTCAGCAGTGAAGACTTGCGCCTTCTTTTTCTTTTTACTATTAAAATGTCTCTCAGCATGTCTAGCGTATTCTAGTAAGGCTTGTAGCCTCCCTGTTCGATGATCTATCATATGCTTCGTAATGAAGCTACTAATAGGTGCAATGCAACCTTTCAAAAATGCATTTTTTAATTGTTGTTCATACAGGGAATCATTCGTTTGGTTCTCAGGAACCGACATACCGCTATGATTATTAAAACATTCTAATAATCTAGCATAATATCCATCTATTGTCTCATTTTCCTGTTGTATGCATTGATTAATGCAAGTCCAGTCTGCTCTAGGTTTCCATTTCTCAGAGATTCAGTCTGTCAGACCTTTCACTCTGTTGTCTAACTCTGCATCACTATGTGGGAGTGGCCTAAGCTCTGCATTACGAGGATTCCAGGTGCCACAAATCATGTGCCAATCTGGACCTATAATTTGTCATAATACTTTTTCTACTTAGTTTCATAGTTTCATAGTATAGTACTAGGCTATCTGCCCTGGGGCATTTGTAAGCCTAGCCATAGTGATGTGGCTTTTGCCACCCATGAAATGGTACAAAAAATGTACAGAATAAATTTAGAATACTGATCCTCTGTCTAGTAGTGACACAATGGAGGTCCCCTTATATAATAGAATTAGTTTACTGTGCCCCTGTCTAGCAGTGACACAGATGTGACCCCTGGGGTAAACTTACAATCTCCCATCCACTCATCAAGATTTCTCTTGAAGAGAGTCAGTGAGGGGCTCTGCCTAATACGAACTGGGATCTTGTTCCAAAGTATGGGAAGCCTCTGGGTTATGAATCTATCCCTCCAGCATGTTCTATTCATACTTGTGCCGAGGTTTAAGTCTTTAGCTCTCGTGGTCCTGATGGATTTGGATTTTTTGAGGTGGAGCATGTCCATGAGATCCTGATTGGACATGGCCTTGTACATCAGGCAGAGATCACCTCTGAGCAGGCGGTATGCTACTGAATAGAGCTGAAGTTTCTTTAGTCTGGCAGAATAAGACATATGTTGGAGACCCTTGATCCTCTTGGTGAGGTACTTTTGTGGTCTCTCCAGCTGTTGCAAATGCCGGGTGAGGTACATACCAAATGGGGCATTGTTCTCAATCATGGGTCTGATGAGTGAGGAATATAGGGCTACAATGACATCCTTGGATCTGGATGTGAATCCCTTCATGATGAGGTGTGCAAGGTAGAATGTTTTTCTAACCACTTTGGCAACGTGTGTGTCAAATGAGAGGTCACTGTAGACTTGGGTCCCTAGGTCTCTGATTACTTTTTCCGTACTCAGTGGGTTGCTGTCTATGTGATAATTTGTGGGTACTTTGTTTTTCCCAAAGGGGATGACTATACATTTTTTGGCATTTAGTTTAAGGCCGTGACTCCGGCACCAGTTGTTCATTTCTGTGAGGCCTTTTTGTAGGATGTGTGTGTCTGCTGGTGTATCGACTATGGTGCCTAGTTTACAGTCATCTGTGAACTTTGTTAGCCACAGCCCTCCCATGTTTGCTTTAACATCTGAGAAATAAATGAATGTCAAGCAAGAGGGGTCCCAGGACAGATCCCTGTGGGACACCACTTGTGACTGGCTTTGAGTCTGACATTGCTCCAGTGATTTTAACTTTATGGGTTCTGTCCTTTAGCCAGTTTGCAACCCATCTAGTGACATAAGAGTTTACTTTTAAGCTGTTGAGCTTATCTATGATGCCTAAGTGGGGTATTGTGTCGAAGGCCTTAGCCAAGTCCAGGTATGCTGTATGGACTGCTTTGCCCTCATCAATGGCTCTAGTGACTGTTTTGAAAAAGTCAACCAGGTTTAAAAGGCAGGATCTGCCCTTTACAAAGGCGAACTGGGTGGGGTCAAGTGTCTGTAGGTCCCCTATGTCTCTGTTTATGAGTTCCATAATGATTCTTTCCATAGCTTTGCAGACCAGGCTGGTTAAGCTTATGGGGTGGTACTTTCCAGGGTCTGTAGAGGCACCCCCCCTTGTGGAGTGGGACCACTGTTGCTGTACGCCAGTGTTCAGGTACATATCCCGAAGTAAGGCTAAGGTTAAATAGCATTTTTATGTGTGGGTTTAGCTCCTCTTGGAGTTCACGTAACACGCAACATGGGATACCATCAGGTCCCATTGATGCTGTGTTTTTTGCTTTGTTTAGGGTGGTTCTCACTTGGACATCTGAGATGACAGGGAGATTACATTCAGCTGGGATAAGTATTTCTTCTTTTGGGGGTGAAGGAGGGGAGAAATTTGCACTGAACCTGTCAGCCAGAATGTTGGCAATATCTGTGGGTTCAGTGTATTTTTTGTTGTTTTGAACCAGCTCTGAGCATATCTGAGGGTTTCCGCCCAGGTTTCTAACATAGCTGAAGAAGGCTTTGTGGTTATCTTTAGTGTCCTTAGCGATTTTTCTCCCAAAGTTGGCCTTGAATGTTTTTATGAGAGAACATAGTTTTCTGCTAATATTGATCAGAGATGTCTTCCCTTCATGGGATTTTGCTCTGACGTGCAGTAGCTTCCTTCTTTTGTTATACAATTTGTTTATGGCTGAGGTACACCAGACAGGAACGCCAGACAGGATGCTTACCTTTGGTGGAGAGGGACTTGGATTTGTTTGGGATAGCATGATCCATGCATTCTTGGAGATGTCCATAGAAAGCATTTGTGAAGGATTTGGCATTGTGGGATGTGGTATCCACTGGCACAGTGGGCTTAAAGGATACCATCTCAGTCTTAAAAAGAGTGAAGTCTGATTTTGAGAAGTTTTTCACTGTGGTCTTTTGTGCTGGGGGTGGAGGTGGGATATGTATATCCAGGGTGATTAGTTTGTGGTCAGATCTCACTAGTGAGGGGTATACTTCCGGTGTGGAGCAATTTGTCGCCATGTTTGTGAGGACCAGGTCTAGTATATTATCTCCCCTAGTGGGAGAGGTGACTAGTTGTTCGAGTGCATTTGAATTTATGAATTCCAGGAACCTTTGGGCTAGGGTATTAGGGCTAGAATAATGTACCCAATCTATGTTTGGGTAGTTGAAGTCTCCCAGTATGATGGTATTTTGTGATACATTTATATCCTCCAATGTCTTCAGGAAGGCTGAGTGGGGTTCTTGAGATTGTGAGGGTGGTCTGTAACATGCTACCAGTTGTATAGCAGTTTTTCCTATGGTTAGTTGCACCTGTATGGTCTCTGATGCTTCATGTGTTGCTACTAACCTGGAGGTGTGGGTGTCCTTGATGAATATGGACACTCCCCCTCCCTTTGTGGTTCGGCCCAGGTTTTGGGGCCGAAAAGCATGATACGAGGTAAAGCCTGGTAGTGCTGGGGTGCTCTCAGAAGCCTTAAACCAGGTTTCAGTTACTGCACAGATGTCGATGTTCTCCATGCTGAGGAGTGCATCAAGTGCCTACATCTTGAGATTTAGACTTCTGGTGTTGAGCAGCATTACCCTTAGTTTTTTTCCATTTTTGTTTTCTAAGGAGGTGGGTTTGTCTTTTGAGCCTTGCCTAAAAAAGGCACTATGGGGGTAGCAAGAGCCTTAGCCAATATCTGGAAGCCCAGTGGTGACAGGTCTAAGCCATCCCTTGCGAAGCAGCGTGGCTTGTCCAACATGTCATCCCAGGCAGACAGACATTGGATCCCCTTAGAATGACACCAGTACTTGAGCCAATTGTTAAAGCTGATCATCTTGTTTTTGTATTGTGGTATCATTCTTGGTGAGGGCAAGATGCTGCTCAGGGTCAGGGTTATACCAGCCTGGGCTACATAATTGGAGAGCTCCTCTTTGTCTCTTTTCATGTAGTCCAGGGAGGTACACCTCAGGTCATTCACACCAGCATGGACAATGACAGAGTCATATTTGTACTTGCTTTGGAGTGACTTGAGTGCGTGTGTTATGTGGCAGATCCTAGCTCCCGATAGAAAGCTCACAGTCACCTTCTCCTTGTTCAGCCTGGTGAGCGGGACATCAGTGTGTCTGACTATAGAGTCACCTATTACTAGTGTATCAGGCAAGGTGTTTGGCCTTAAGGGCTGTGATTGGTTGACACACTGATTTATTGAAGTATGTGTTGCATGTGTTTTGTTTTGAAGTGGTGGATTTTTGGATGTCTGTTTTGGGAGCCTCTGTTGTTTTGGTAAGTTTTTTATTAGAGCCTCCGAGGATGTCTTTGTGTTTTTATGTGTTTGGTTTGCAGTTGTGGTAGGTCTATGTGGGACTGGGATTGTTGTGTGTGTGGTTGCCATCTCCTCCTGTCTGGTCATGCCAGCCCTGAGTTGAGAGAGTTCAGCCTCCAGTTTGGCTATATAGTTGCATCTCTTACATGTATTTGTGTTTGTTGGGAGGAGGAGAGGGTCGTCTGTGTACATGAGACAACTGTAGTATTATCTCAAGATACCCAGATTGACCAGCTGAATTGGAGACAACGCCAGTAATCTACCACTCGACATGCTAGAACAGTATAAGGGAGTGCTGTACCTTTAAGGGAAGTGGATATTCACAGGAGTGGTAAGTAGATATAGTGCTTTACTTAGTACGAGAGTGCTTACTTAGTAGAGAAGTACTGAGAACAAGTGCAAGGCTTATAATATAGCAAGTAGTCTGGTTATACTAAGAGTAGAGCTTCCTTAAGGGAAAATTTGAAGAGCAGACTTGGCGGAGCCAGAAAAAGTCTAACCTTGTTTAACCGGCGCTGTGCTATGCACACAACCGCACAAAGCCATGCAAACACGGATTTTAAACAGTGAACTGCAAAAGAGCTAGAAATGGTCCAAAACAAACAATTACTACAGCTTCTTGTGCTGAGGTCACTTCCTACAGGGACAGGTAGGCTGCTCAAGGCTCCCCACTCCCACTGGTGAGCAAAGAAACTTCCTTCTACCCAAGTAAGGTAATGGACAACACAGGAACTACACCACAGCCCAGAATACAGCAATGCCTGTAAACTGGTCTAAACTAGTCGAGGATAGGCGGGAAAACAAGGATTATTTTTTTGTTTTTTTTTTGGTAGAAACACACAGAAAATGCAGAAACAGGTGATAAATTAGTTACACAGGCTAGCACACTTTAGTGGGCAGCCTCCACAGTTAAATTAAACAAACAAACAAACTTTCGATCAAATTCGACTAAAATGTAACTTTAAGTGCAGATTTTAAAATAATGCAGCAAACAGTTAAAAAACAGTTCAAGCTAGTTCAGGGTATGCTACAGAAGTAGCCAGAAAAAAACACCCAGAGGCGGATTTTAAACAGTGAACTACAAAAGAGCTAGAAATGGTCCAAAACAACCTATTACTACAGCTTCTTGTGCTGAGGTCACTTCCTACAGGGACAGGTAGGCTGCTCAAGGCTCCCCACTCCCACTGGTGAGCAAAGAAACTTCCTTCTATCCAAGTAAGGTAATGGACAACACATGAACTACACTACAGCCCAGAATACAGCAATGCCTGTAAACTGGTCTAAACTAGTCGAGGAGAGGCAGGAAAACAAGGATTATTTTTTTGTTTTTTTGTTTTTTTGGTAGAAACACACAGAAAATGCAGAAACAGTGATAAATTACTTACACAGGCTAGCACACTTTAGTGGGCAGCCTCCACAGTTAAATTAAACAAACAAACAAAAAAACTTTCAATCAAATTCGACTAAAATGTAACTTTAAGTGCAGATTTTAAAATAATGCAGCAAACAGTTAAAAAACAGTTCAAGCTAGTTCAGGGTATGCTATAGAAGCTATTCCAAGTGAAAAAAGCAAAGATGCTTAAATCCAGAAAGTAGTCACTTTTCTGAGTTCCCTGCTGCTAGGACCACTCTGTAGAACCACGAGGAGCTTGTCTGAGCAGTATAGCTAGAAAAAAATGCCCAGAGGTGGATTTTAAACAGTGAACTACAAAAGAGCTAGAAATGGTCCAAAACAACCAATTACTACAGCTTCTTGTGCTGAGGTCACTTCCTACAGGTAGAGATAGGCTGCTCAAGGCTCCCCACTCCCACTGGTGAGCAAAGAAACTTCCTTCTATCCAAGTAAGGTAATGGACAACACAGGAACTACACCACAGCTCAGAATACAGCAATGTCTGTAAACTGGTCTAAACTAGTCGAGGAGAGGTGGGAAAACAAGTATTATTTTTTTGTTTTTTTGTTTTTATGGTAGAAACACACAGAAAATGCAGAAACAGTGATAAATTAGTTACACAGGCTAGCACACTTTAGTGGGCAGCCTCCACAGTTAAATTAAACAAACAAACAAACTTTCGATCAAATTCGACTAAAATGTAACTTTAAGTGCAGATTTTAAAATAATGCAGCAAACAGTTAAAAAACAGTTCAAGCTAGTTCAGGGTAAGCTACAGAAGCTATTCCAAGTGAAAAAAAGCAAAGATACTTAAATCCAGAAAGTAGTCACTTTTCTGAGTTCCCTGCTGCTAGGACCACTCTGCAGAACCACGAGAAGCTTGTCTGAGCAGTATAGCCAGAAAAAAATGCCCAGAGGCGTATTTTAAACAGTGAACTACAAAAGAGCTAGAAATGGTCCAAAACAGCCAATTACTACAGCTTCTTGTGCTGATGTCACTTCCTACAGGGACAGGTAGGCTGCTCAAGGCTCCCCACTCCCACTGGTGAGCAAAGAAACTTCCTTCTATCCAAGTAAGGTAATGGACAACACAGGAACTACACCACAGCCCAGAATACAGCAATACCTGTAAACTGGTCTAAACTAGTCGAGGAGAGGCGGGAAAACAAGGATTATTTTTTTGTTTTTTTGTTTTTTTGGTAGAAACACACAGAAAATGCAGAAACAGTGATAAATTAGTTACACAGGCTAGTGCACTTTAGTGGGCAGCCTCCACAGTTAAATTAAACAAACAAACAAAAAAACTTTCAATCAAATTCGACTAAAATGTAACTTTAAGTGCAGATTTTAAAATAATGCAGCAAACAGTTAAAAAACAGTTCAAGCTAGTTCAAGGTAAGCTATAGAAGCTATTCCAAGTGAAAAAAGCAAAGATACTTAAATCCAGAAAGTAGTCACTTTTCTGAGTTCCCTGCTGCTAGGACCACTCTGTAGATCCACGAGGAGCTTGTCTGAGCAGTATAGCCAGAAAAAAAATGCCCAGAGGCGGATTTTAAACAGTGAACTACAAATGAGCTAGAAATGGTCCAAAACAACCAATTACTACAGCTTCTTGTGCTGAGGTCACTTCCTACAGGTACAGATAGGCTGCTCAAGGCTCCCCACTCCCACTGGTGAGCAAAGAAACTTCCTTCTATCAAAGTAAGGTAATGGACAACACAGGAACTACACCATAGCTCAGAATACAGCAATGTCTGTAAACTGGTCTAAACTAGTCGAGGAGAGGTGGGAAAACAAGTATTATTTTTTTGTTTTTTTGTTTTTATGGTAGAAACACACAGAAAATACAGAAACAGTGATAAATTAGTTACACAGGCTAGCACACTTTAGTGGGCAGCCTCCACAGTTAAATTAAACAAACAAACAAACTTTCGATCAAATTCGACTAAAATGTAACTTTAAGTGCAGATTTTAAAATAATGCAGCAAACAGTTAAAAACAGTTCAAGCTAGTTCAGGGTAAGCTACAGAAGCTATTCCAAGTGAAAAAAAGCAAAGATACTTAAATCCAGAAAGTAGTCACTTTTCTGAGTTCCCTGCTGCTAGGACCACTCTGCAGAACCACGAGAAGCTTGTCTGAGCAGTATAGCCAGAAAAAAATGCCCAGAGGCGGATTTTAAACAGTGAACTACAAAAGAGCTAGAAATGGTCCAAAACAACCAATTACTACAGCTTCTTGTGCTGAGGTCACTTCCTACAGGGACAGGTAGGCTGCTCAAGGCTCCCCACTCCCACTGGTGAGCAAAGAAACTTCCTTCTATCCAAGTAAGGTAATGGACAACACAGGAACTACACCACAGCCCAGAATACAGCAATACCTGTAAACTGGTCTAAACTAGTCGAGGAGAGGCGGGAAAACAAGGATTATTTTTTTTGTTTTTTTGTTTTTTTGGTAGAAACACACAGAAAATGCAGAAACAGTGATAAATTAGTTACACAGGCTAGTGCACTTTAGTGGGCAGCCTCCACAGTTAAATTAAACAAACAAACAAAAAAACTTTCGATCAAATTCGACTAAAATGTAACTTTAAGTGCAGATTTTAAAATAATGCAGCAAACAGTTAAAAAATAGTTCAAGCTAGTTCAGGGTAAGCTACAGCAGCTATTCCAAGTGAAAAAAAGCAAAGATACTTAAATCCAGAAAGTAGTTGCTTTTCTGAGTTCCCTGTTGCTAGGACCACTCTGCAGAACCACGAGGAGCTTGTCTGAGAAGTATAGCCAGAAAAAAATGCCCAGAGGCGGATTTTAAACAGTGAACTACAAAAGAGCTAGAAATGGTCCAAAACAACCAATTACTACAGCTTCTTGTGCTGAGGTTAATTCCTACAGGGACAGGTAGGCTGCTCAAGGCACCCCACTCCCACTGGTGAGCAAAGAAACTTCCTTCTATCCAAGTAAGGTAATGGACAACACAGGAACTACACTACAGCCCAGAATACAGCAATGCCTGTAAACTGGTCTAAACTAGTCGAGGAGAGGCGGGAAAACAAGGATTATTTTTTTTGTTTTTTTGGTAGAAACACACAGAAAATGCAGAAACAGTGATAAATTAGTTACACAGGCTAGCACACTTTAGTGGGCAGCCTCCACAGTTAAATTAAACAAACAAACAAACAAACTTTCGATCAAATTTGACTAAAATGTAACTTTAAGTGCAGATTTTAAAATAATGGAGCAAACAGTTAAAAAACAGTTCAAGCTAGTTCAGGGTAAGCTATAGAAGCTATTCCAAGTGAAAAAAGCAAAGTTACTTAAATCCAGAAAGTAGTCGCTTTTCTGAGTTGCCTGCTGCTAGGACCACTCTGTAGAACCACGAGGAGCTTGTCTGAGCAGTATAGCCAGAAAAAAATGCCCAGAGGCGGATTTTAAACAGTGAACTACAAAAGAGCTAGAAATGGTCCAAAACAACCAATTACTGCAGATTCTTGTGCTGAGGTCACCTTCTACAGGGACAGATAGGCTGCTCAAGGCTCCCCACTCTCACTGCTGAGCAAAGAAACTTCCTTCTATCCAAGTAAGTTAATGGACAACACAGGAACTACACCACATCTCAGAATACAGCAATGCCTGTAAACTGGTCTAAACTAGTCGAGGAGAGGTGGGAAAACAAGTATTATTTTTTTGTTTTTTTTGTTTTTATCGTAGAAACACACAGAAAATGCAGAAACAGTGATAAGTTAGTTACACAGGCTAGCACACTTTAGTGGGCAGCCTCCACAGTTAAATTAAACAAACAAACTTTCAATCAAATTCGACTAAAATGTAACTTTAAGTGCAGATGTTAAGATAATGCAGCAAACAGTTAAAAAACAGTTCAAGCTAGTTAAGGGTAAGCTACAGAAGCTATTCCAAGTGAAAAAAAGCAAAGATACTTAAATCCAGAAAGTAGTCTCTTTTCTGATTTCCCTACTGCTAGGACCACTCTGCAGAACCACAAGACGCTTGTCTGAGCAGTATAGCCAGCAAGAAATGCCCAGAGGTGGATTTTAAACAGTGAACTACAAAAGAGCTAGAAATGGTCCAAAACAACCAATTACTACAGCTTCTTGTGCTGAGGTCACTTCCTACAGGGACAGGTAGGCTGCTCAAGGCTCCCCACTCCCACTGGTGAGCAAAGAAACTTCCTTCTATCCAAGTAAGGTAATGGACAACACAGGAACTACACCACAGCCCAGAATACAGCAATGCCTGTAAACTGGTCTAAACTAGTCAAGGAGAGGCGGGAAAACAAGGATTATTTTTTTGTTTTTTTGTTTTTTTGGTAGAAACACACAGAAAATGCAGAAACAGTGATAAATTAGTTACACAGGCTAGCACACTTTAGTGGGCAGCCTCCACAGTTAAATTAAACAAACAAACAAACAAACTTTCGATCAAATTTGACTAAAATGTATCTTTAAGTGTAGATTTTAAAATAATGCAGCAAACAGTTAGAAAACAATTCAAGCTAGTTCAGGGTAAGCTACAGAAGCTATTCCAAGTGAAAAAAAGCAAAGATACTTAAATCCAGAAAGTAGTCGCTTTTCTGAGTTCCCTGCTGCTAGGACCACTCTAAAGAACCACGAGGAGCTTCTCTGAGCAGTATAGCCAGAAAAAAATGCCCAGAGGCGGATTTTAAACAGTGAACTACAAAAGAGCTAGAAATGGTCCAAAACAACCAATTACTACAGCTTCTTGTGCTGAGGTCACTTCCTACAGGGACAGGTAGGCTGCTCAAGGCTCCCCACTCCCACTGGTGAGCAAAGAAACTTCCTTCTATCCAAGTAAGGTAATGGACAACACAGGAACTACACCACAGCCCAGAATACAGCAATGCCTGTAAACTGGTCTAAACTAGTCGAGGAGAGGTGGGAAAACAAGGATTATTTTTTTGTTTTTTTGTTTTTTTTGGTAGAAACACACAGAAAATGCAGAAACAGTGATAAATTAGTTACACAGGCTAGCACACTTTAGTGGGCAGCCTCCACAGTTAAATTAAACAAACAAACAAACTTTCGATCAAATTCGACTAAAATGTAACTTTAAGTGCAGATTTTAAAATAATGCAGCAAACAGTTACAAAAACAGTTCAAGCTAGTTCAGGGTAAGCTACAGAAGCTATTCCAAGAGAAAAAAAGCAAAGATGCTTAAATCCAGAAAGTAGTCTCTTTTCTGAGTTCCCTGCTGCTAGGACCACTCTGCAGAATGACGAGGAGCTTATCTGAGCAGTATAGCCAGAATAAAATGCCCAGAGGCAGATTTTAAACAGTGAACTACAAAAGAGCTAGAAATCATCCAAAACAACCAATTACTACAGCTTCTTGTGCTGAGGTCACTTCCTACAGGGACAGGTAGGCTGCTCAAGGCTCCCCACTCCCACTGGTGAGCAAAGAAACTTCCTTCTATCCAAGTAAGGTAATGGACAACACAGGAACTACACCACAGCCCAGAATGCAGCAATGCCTGTAAACTGGTCTAAACTAGTCGAGGAGAGATGGGAAAACAAGGATTATTTTTTTGTTTTTTTGTTTTTTTGGTAGAAACACACAGAAAATGCAGAAACAGTGATAAATTAGTTACACAGGCTAGCACACTTTAGTGGGCAGCCTCCACAGTTAAATTAAACAAACAAACAAACAAACTTTAGATCAAATTTACTAAAATGTAACTTTAAGTGCAGATTTTAAAGTAATGCAGCAAACAGTTAAAAAATAGTTCAAGCTAGTTCATGGTAAGCTACAGAAGCTATTCCAAGTGAAAAAAAGCAAAGATACTTAAATCCAAAAAGTAGTCGCTTTTCTGAGTTCCCTGCTGCTAGGACCACTCTGCAGAACCACGAGGAGCTTGTCTGAGCAGTATAGCCAGAAAAAAACACCCAGAGGTGGATTTTAAACAGTGAACTACAAAAGAGCTAGAAATGGTCCAAAACAACCAATTACTACTTCTTCCCCATTCAAGTGGTAACTTAATCTCATGCCTTGTAAATCTTCTAAAATTTTCGTAAAATTAACTTTCAGATGAGGGATTCCCTCAGTAGCCTTTCGGATGTCCTCCAGTGTCCATGGTCTATATACTAAGAGTGTTGAGTCTTGCCCTTCCTGTCCTGCCTGAGGATTTGGGACTTCTATAAGTGGACATATTTCTTCCTCACTCTCATCCTGTAGATTTCTCTCAATTTGGTATGGTTCTGTGTCCCTATGTGTTTTACGTGTTCGGGACCTAGTTTCAGTTGGATCTCTAACAAATAGTTGTGGTCTTACTGAAACTTCAGGATAACGCAGAGGCAGACCAGCCTGTCCACTCGCCTCATATCCTGAAAAGGGTAAGGGAGGGGGTAAGGGAGGAGGAGGAGGATCTGTCACTACTACCAAGTTATTATCCTCTTTGTCTAAAAATAATGTTTTTGAATTTTTAAGCTTCTGTTCTCTACGATTTGCTTCCTCAATCCACCTGTGTGCTTGAGGAATGCCTAATTGGCGTTGCTTTTTTGCCTGACCTCCCGCATCAGATTTAAGCTGTTTAAGGAGTTTAACTAGTGAAGTTTTATCTAGTTTACCATCAAATTCATATTTACTAACCCATTTCGTATAATACCTAACGTTATCAGAACGTTGTAATTGCATGTATTTTGCGTCTTCGGTTAGGGGCAGATCTCACGAGGTTTTAGTGCACTGATTACCCATGTCAAAGAAAATGTTACGTAACCCTTTTCTATCACGTGATATCAAGTTCTTAGTTCCTGTTTACAGTTTATCTAGAATAACTGTCTACCTTATTCTGTTACCCTGATCTATGACCAAATATACAGTACTTCCTTTAGTCCCTGATCTGCAAAACAAATCTTGACAACAATATACTGTAACCTAGTCCCTGATCTAAAACAGAAAAAAGGCAAATTCTTCCTACCTGAGCCTCCGGTATTGAAAATCGTTCAAGTTCCGCTTTTCGGCCACAGATCAGAAAGTGGCCAGCCTCTTTACACATGACAATTCAGTCGGAGGTCTTTTCACTCAAGAAGAACCATTTCAGTAACTTCTCCGGCGCAGTATTCGACCACCGATACACTCTGATCTGTGGCTTACCAAGGAAATTCCATCTGCGAAGGACCAAACTGTTAAATAAAATTAAGAATTCAATATACAGGAGGTTCAGATTCAAAAGTTTACTAGTGTACACCAGGAGGCAAAAAACGTACAAGTACAGAATTTTGTCTGACGTGAAATAGGAAGCACACAATTTTATATAAGTTTAACATTCAAGCTATGCCCACCTTACTGACGTGATATGTCACAGGGCATCTACATCACTTTAGCTTACAAGCCTCTATTCATTTAATCTGTTGATGCTGTATATTTAAAAAAAAAAACTTTTCCTCTGGATACAATACGGCCTTGCTATACAGCTGGTCAGTCATAATGTCTTTCTGTAAAGTTACTTGTTCAAGGTTTCATATCAGTTCGAATACAATAGCTGCTTCAGTCTTTTAATGTATGTCTTTGTTCTCTGTTACACTTTCTCACACAGCTGCGTGCTATCTTAGTTACACATATACAAGGTCAGATCATTCCAACAGGAAAGAGCAGAAGATTTCATTATTTCACACATTTAATTTCCTGACCCAGCAGATAATCACTTGAGAAAAGCATAAACATTAAAACTTGCTAAGCTAGCATTCTGCCAGAGTCAGAGATCAGCTATGCTTCAAGCCACACTGCAGTTTCAAAACTACTTCACATTTAGACATGAATTAATTTTACTACTATATGATTAATAAAATAAAATGCATTATATACTACTTTGCTTTTAAGCTAGCATTTCTCATGTATTCAAATACACATTTTTCTAACACATAGATACCACACTATCCTGGCCAATGCCGGCTGTACGCTGTCCCTCAGCTAAGGGCATTGGTGATGGATGTATTGGCAGTATGACTGTGTGCATGGATGGGGTGGACACTTGTGTACTGTCGATTGGTGGCCCAACGACAGACCCTGGCAAACATGCCTGTGCCTCAACACACCTATCATCATTATCACTATTATGCTCAGTGACATCAGTTTCCCTGCTGCAGTGAACCAGCCCAAAATCAGCACCTGTGAGAGGAAGACAGGAAACACACTTTATGACCTGTACATGATGTTGGCACACATGCACACATGCACACATGAACACATGAACACATGCACACATGAACACATGCACACATGCACACATGAAGACTTGCACACTTGCACATATGCACACATGCACACATGCACACATGAACACATGCACACATGAACACATGCACACAAATACACACCTCACTAAAACACACACACGCATGCACACACACACACACACACACACACACACACACACACACACACACACACAAAACACCAGCAATCCAGAACATATTCAATAGCGTGTGATGGTGGGGTACAGTATCACAAGCCAAATATTTATATCAAACGTGACAGCATGCAGGACATGTGTTGCTCAACAGCATGCAGTGTGAGTGTAGACAGCCCTTGCTAATAACAGTATACATGGCTTTGATACATGTGTGTTTTGTTCAGTGATTGGCCTCACCCTGGAACACAATGTGTACATGGACACAACATTGCTGTGCAAGTATTAAAAGCTCTGCAATGTCCTGTGCACCATCAGTCACAGGTATACATACCATGGCTGGATGTGTATCTGTGTGTCACATAGATATCCATTTCTGATTAGAGCATCTGTGTCTTTAGCAGATAATTCTGGACACAGATTTAGCACATGCATGCTATGTATACACACATGATGAGTGGTGCATGTATACCTGATGGAATACCATTGCTCAACATAGCCATTGTACAGTGGTTATGGTGACTGTAGGACATATTGTGGACATGCCAGTGCCAGCCATGACATGGCATGCTACCACAAAACTGCAACATTAAACTTGACCCATACACAACGTGTATCATGTGACCTATACACACTCAATAGCATTACAAGACATATGTGTGTCACTTTGTACAAATGGTGATTGCTATACATATTGTGTATAGGTGCATATGTTTGCACACACAAAACACTGAGGTGTATAGCAATTAATGATATGTGTAGTACTGTGGCAACTTTAACTGGTTGGGTTGTAGTACCATGAGCCATCATCATGCAGCATCATGTGGTCACTCAAGGCTAATAATGTGTGCCAGACTGGCACATAGCATGATGTACTTGAACTGCAGTACCATGGCTACATTCACCATTTCACAGCCAGTTGTTACATGAGTTTGTAAGGTGCCCAATAGGGGGCATTGCCTAACATGAATGTGTTATGTATTGAAGAGTGTCGCACAGCCACATGAGAGTCCTCTACCCCTCAGGTATTATATGTGTGCTGTGTGGATGACATTTGGGATACTGGAGTGTGACCTTACAGCGGGTGTCTGAATATGCCATGTGTAGCATGTTAACATGTACTGCGTATGACACAGATGTGTATGTTGTGTACATGTGTATCGGCTCTGCCTATCCAATGTCCACTACAGTGTTGCCAAAATTGTGTGGGATGCTCTGTGTATTGCATGTGTTTGAGGCAGCTACTCATGTTACTGAGATGTGCATAGTCTCACAGCAAACATGCACAGCATGCATTATGTGCTGGTGTGTGATGTGTACATGGCCTACACCTCACCTATGACATGCACATTTAATTAGCAATATTAAATGCAGAACACACTCACCAGCATGGGTCAGCTGCCTTGCTGTCACACCAGAGGGACCTACAAGGATATGAGACAGTTTGTCAGTGGCAACAACTGTGGCATTGCTACTGTGTGTTTGCAATCTTATAGTAGTACGACTGTTGACAGTCGCAGGCCTGCAGATTATATTCCTAATTATTGCACAACACTAGGCACCACATCTTGTAACTACACAGTACACATCTCACATAAGCATGATCTACCAATAGAGGTAACAGTAGTGTACAGCTATGCCATGTTACCTGCATGCTCCATGTCAACTTGCTGGGTGGCTCCAGCCTCCATGATGATACATGTTAGTTGTTGTTGTTGTTGTTGTTGTTGGCCAGGAGCCACCTGGTTCAGGAGCAGCTCCTCCAATCTGGTGAGGGGGTGAATGGATGGCTACTCCACCACCTGTGGCAAACTGTTGTCTACTGATATCAGACGCACGCTGCCGGACATGTCTAATTAAATCACTGCAATGATGGCGTACCTGCTCATATTTCCGGTTATGCATGCCTATGTCATTTACCCTACAGACAAGATCTTGCCACAGTGCAGTCCGCTCATGCTGGTCCTGGCTGGTTCTGGAGAACAGCAGGGCGTAGTGCTGAACCATGGTGGCTGTAATCACTTCCTCCTCTGCTGGGCTATATGAGGGATTACAATGGTGGGCCATGACCCTGGAAGACAATGAAACAATATGTGTGAGCAAGTCAAGTGGCACACTTAACATTCTAAAGTACAGATATCAATTAAATGCCATATATAGCGACCTATTGGCTGTGAAAGGATACACACTTTCAATACCACATATCAGTGCTCAACCCACAACTGCCTGACAGTGCCTGGCACACTCTATATATCAAACCACATTTTGCACAGCAACAAAGATAAACCAGTATGTAAGACTATACAACAGTACATGTCACAGTGTATGCAACACAATGCACCACCTAGCCACAGGGGGTATATATCAAGCTAATGCATAACGTAACATGTAATCCATTGCAATGATTGTAAAGTCCAGTTACAGTATTACCAGTATACCACACAAGTCATCGATGGCAAACCCCTGCCTAATATATGTGCTCATTCGTTAATATAGGTGGCATACTGCTGTACCAGACTATACATGTTGCTAGATATGCACCTATATCCTGTAACACACATATGACTGAGGCCATGGTACAGGCATACACACACGCATCAGACATACATACTAGACACAAAGGTATGGCAACCCACATGACCTTTACCTGTGTACCATACAGTACTGTGTGTCAGTAGTTACAAGACCTTATGCCTGAGGTATGTCATCTGTGAGGACTACGGGGAACAAACAAAACAGTGGTTTCAAGACATATGGACATACACCATACTGTGCTGTTTAGGCATACAGCTTCAGGTAGTACTACAGTTCATTCAGGCATTGGATTCACCAGCAGTAACACTCAATAAGCATACATGTACTGCTGTAGCCTACAATGGAACACCCCAGTTGACAACAACGGACTACGTCAGGCCATATGGCATATTGCTTTTTCTGCCTAGCAATAGCATACACATCTTTTGCTGGGATCACAGCTAGGACACATAATACCATGACAGAAACAGTTTCCCACTTAGCTATCAGACATATACAGACCTCTGACACATTCACCAACAAATTCACCATCATACTCAGTCAACCTCACATAACAATTATTGCAACAAGTACATGTGGGTGTGTATCGGATCATAGGTAGGTTATAGGCTATTGGCCCTAGGACCTATAGATGTCTAGCCATACACTATCCTGGCCTTTGATTCACAGGTAATTTCATTTCACATGGCCCTGTCAACAGAGCCACATAGGTGATTCCCAGGGTGTATTTCCTATCTCCCATACAATCATCAGGATTATATATGACGACTGCTAATTAGGAGCTTTGTTTGCTATTGATAGGTGGTTTGTTCCAGAGTATGGGATGTCTCTGAGATAGGGATCTATCCCTCCAGCATGTGCTGTTTATTGAGGTGACAAGGTTTAGGTCCCTAGAGCATGTAGCTTGTAGGGATTGTGATCTGTTTACGTGGAACATGTCCAACAGCTCTGGGTTTCACATAGCTTTGCATGTTAGGCAGAGGTTACCTCTGGGTAGGTGGTATGCGACACAGTCTAGCTGTGGTTTTGTGAGACGGTCTGCATTGGGCATCTGTTTGAGGCCAGTACTACTCTTTGTGAGGTATGTCTGCGTCCTTTCCACTTGCTGTAGATGTCTTGTGAGGTACATACCACATGGAGCATTGTACTCTATAACGGGTTTTATGTGTGTGGAGTAGAGGGGAACACTGACCTATATTTCCCTGGATGAGACACCTTTTGTGATGACGTGTGCCACGTAGACAGATTATATGACTAGTGTGGCACTGTGACTATCAAAGGGGATACTATTGTCCACCTGTGACCCATGGTCTCTTATCATACCTTTGGTGTTAAGTAGACTACCACTTATGTGGTAGTTAATGGGTACTGAGTTTTTGCAAGGAGGGATGCCAATGCAGTGTCAACATTGAGCTTGAGTACATGGCTTTGTCACCAGGCATCTGTTGCAGTAAATATGACCCTCTCTCTCTCTCTCTATATATATATATATATATATATATATATATATATACATATATATATATATATATATATATATATATATATATATATATATATATGTAGGCACATATACAGTCCACCTGTCATGGTGGGAATATCAAGTATGGGAAGGTTGTGAGGTATACAGTTATGTCATAATATTGCACAGCGTTGTGCAGAATGCATTGAAGGTGTTCTTAGCCCATGTACCTTTAGCAGGCCTCACTGGCTGCAACACTGCAAACCTGACAAATCATACCCACAGCGTTTAACCACCACATGTCATATACCAGCACTGTATGCTGTCTGGTTTGCCACACACTACAACCTACATAGAAATATGCACATAACAACCTTCAACAATATATATATATATATATATATATATATATATATATATATATATATATATATATATATCCACCTTTCACAAACAGTTGCAGTATGTCCCTTGCTCTATGCACATGTACAGATGCTAATATATCTGACACAGACAGATCTCTTCATATGTGTGTGCCATACACACACAAGGACCACACTGTTGTAAGTCCATGTACCTCATGGCTGACCTGTTGAGCCTTGCTGCAACATGAACAGGTGTCACATGTGAGCACACAGTAATATTAGAGGGTGTATATATAGCTGAAAATGCTAAATTAGCATACTAGCCTGGTACAGCTGTTGCCAATGCTAAGCTACACGTTAATATGACTATCATGCATTTGTTACTCTGTCACATCCATGTTTACATAACTGTATGCGCTACTCCCCCAAACAGACATTGTACACACTGCTGTACAGAACACAGATAACATGGATCAGATGTTTGACATTTAATGCTGAACTACATATGTCACAGTCATATCCCACTGCACACAGCTACACACTGATTTCTCCATGGCAGTAGTTATGCAGGACATCTGTGCATAGATACGTACTGCTGCCACATATGGATGATTCAAACTATGTAGAGTACTCTTCAAAAACATCTACTACATGCCAGTAAATATATATCTGTTACATACCATTCCTTTGTATGTGTTTGTAGTAGTCAGTTCTGTGTGTTTTGTACACTTTGTTTTGTTTATATCTCATTTTTTTCAATAATGTTTTTTCAATATATTATTTTTTTCAATATATTATTTATTTTCAATATATATTTTTCAATATATATTGTTTTCAATATATTTTCTTTTTTTCAATATATATTTTTTCCAATATATTTTCTTTTATATCTTTTTTGTTTTTGTTGCTGTTGCTGTGGTCTGTGTCTCTCTGTGTCGCTCTGTAATGCTCTCTCTCTCTTCCTCTCTCTCTGTACCTGCAATGAAATGATTGCATGTGTGGACAGCTAGTACAGCCTGCTTTTATACGTATCTGCACATGTGCATGTGATGGCCTCTGTACCAATTGTTGGCCACCATTTGGCAATTGCATGCAGCCTGCTGTGTGGTACTTGCAGTACTCACTGTCATAGCAACCAAATGCCATAAATTGCTAAGTCAGGTAGGCGTAGCCCTTTCAGCTTTCCAAAGTGGGGACCATGCTTGTTTGCTGTGGACACCGTTGTGTAAGTCAGAAGGTTGGTGTACTTCTTATATCTGATACTAGGGGTGTAGCCAGTGATATGAATGTTGTACTCAGACCTGAATGTTGCCACTTCCAGTACACAGTTGTCAGTGTAGAATTGTACTCACCCCTACAAATGCTAACACAAATTACATGGGAGTATGTAGTTTATTTTCTACTTATACAACTGGCTGCCATACATACATAGTTATTGAGCTGTTTTCATTTGGCACATGGACTGTTTGTAAACTGCTATACTGTGGATATTAATGTACTCACTTCTGCACAGTTTGTGTTTTTTTTGTTGACATTAGCACAGGATGCTCATGAAAACTGGACAATTCCAGTACTGAGTATGCCTACCTACATCCTTGCTGGACCTTGAACACACAGGTAGTTTGTACATTTGGGTGGGGATTGTCCTGCTATGATACTGTGTGGGGGTTGTAAAGTGCTGCTGTAACATTATTTACTGCTAAAATGGCTGGTTCTGTTATCACAGTCATGTAATGCAATTCCACAACAACTGCTGGTAAAGTTCCACAGAACAGGTTTTGTGTTATGGCATTCTTATCTTACCTTTACATTCACTCATTCTGATGCATGATATATATATGTATATATATATATACACATATATATATATATATATATATATATATATATATATATATATGTATATATATATATACACATATATATATATTTCAGCAACAACCAGCTGTATATCTACTGTGGCTTAGTGGTACTTCATGTAATCTAGTGTATCCAAGGTCCGGGGTTCGGGACTGACATTGGTGTTTTATTTTGCTGCTGAGCAGAACAAGGGCCCTCACATGCAGGGTGACTAAGGCACTTATAAGCGGGTTTGCACAGGTTTGCGCGAAGCTTAACAATATTTAGCTAAGCACACACAGGGGCACACTCGCGCAAACCCATTAACTACTGCTTAAAAGTGCTTACTCCCGCTAACCCCCGTGCTCATTTCTTTGAAAGAAAAGAAAATGAGGAGATAGGAAAGTGGTGACAAAGGGGCACAAAGAGGGAAAGACAGTAGGGAAAACAGCACAGGATGTGCAGGACGGGTGTAGGGAAGGTCCATAGCTGCCCATTTCTTTAACAGCAGCAGCTGTGCATATACTAGTAATTTGGAGGGAAATTTGAAATCTTCCACCCCTGAGAGAGGGGTGAGGACAACGAAGTATGTTGTACTGCCAATTAAATTTCAGTTTCTGTGTCCAGCGGACATGTGTGCAAAATGGGTAGCTATGTATGGGGCATTATTATTTTGTGGGAGCAGATTACCCATTTTTTTTTTCAGGTGAGAGTTGAATGTGGGGTAGGGGAAGTAGGTATATTTTGGGAGGTAGGTTGGGGAGGTAAACAAACAAGACAAACAAGACGCATACGGGGACGGAATATGACACATAGCGTGGGTGAACACCACTGACAGGGAAGGATGTTTGGAAATCGCAAGCCCATGAGCCCACAGATGGCAACAGTGGAACTGAGATCCCCACCCATGGGCAGTCACCACTGCACCTTCACAGTCCGGGGGGTGGCTGTGCTGGGGGCTGCATAGGAGGGGCAGGCTCACCCATGAGTCGTGCCACTCTTGCCTCGAGCTGGCGTAGAGAATCAGCGACTGAACGCTCAATCTCCTTACGCACTACAGCCCGGACCATTTGAAGGGTGATACGCGGCCCTCCTCCGGCCACGCTTGCACGGGGGGATGAACCCCATCCCCTGCAGCACTTCCACTCGAAGGTGGCACAGGACCAACAGAGGAGGAGGTCCTGGGCTGTGCACCGGACCTGCTGGTGCCAGGTGCCATCGCCAGCTGAGGTGGGACAGGTGCATCCGCTGGGACTGACCTTCCCATACGTTCTATGTTTAGGAGGATTTAATGACAATATGGGTTAGTAATAGCCAACAGCATTCCAATTTAGTTTTAACAGCATACAGTAGTATTCCCATTAACCCAACACACCAGAGTTCCAACAGTTGAACAGCAAGCATAACACATGCATATATAGAACAACAGTGGCCATTCCAACAGCATGCAGGATTGATTGGTGGCAACAGGCCACCAAGATTGTGGTATGTGAACAGGGCACATGCATCAAAGTAAATGCAGATATGTATAAATCAATAGGACATGTGTCCCAACAAATGTTATGAGATTAGACATACCCATTGAGGTGTGGAATTGCATTGCTTATGCACATACAGTAGGGTGTAAAAAGATACCTCCATTAACAACTTATATATACTTATAGTTTACACTACATTCCTATTGACTGCAGTTATATATCCCCTACATGTATTATGACACTAGGCAATGTCCATTAAATTGTGAAATGGGTTTTGCTAGTTCTTGATATACCTGACTTGTATCTGACATACAACTGTCCTGGATGCAGATGTTACTGCTACTTATTTATATATTTCATTTATATTTATATATCTACATATCTGGATGTGTTCAGGTGACATTATCAGGTATATGTTAACAGCCCCCTACATTTCTAGCATCACACTGACATTTCTGGGGAACACAATAACAAGCTACTTATGTGCCAGATTAACCTGTACATGCCAGCTATGAACTGACAGTTGAGGACTGTATATATGCTTAACAGCTACTGGCACTCCCTTCATCCACTTTATATGGGTCTACCCATGTGTGGGTTGACTGTGCTTAATACAACAGTACTATTTCTATAATGCAAGGGTACAACAACATATCGAAGAAAGTGACACCGACACACTCCAGGAATTATACCTTTATTAATTACTTTGCACACTTTTCTAGTGTCTCTCTCATTTATTTGATATATCAGTGCATGCAGAGGTCTTTTATTCAAGACATATTATACCTTCATTAATGGGTTACAACACCTTTTCACGCTGTCTCACTTATTTTATATAACAGTACATGCAGAGAAGTTATTCAACACTTATTATACCTTTATTAATGGGTTACAACACTCTTTTTCAGGCTCTCTCATTTCTTTTATATGACAACACATGCAGAATAATTACTAACCTGCCTGGTGGTGCAGCCTTAGCAGCCTATCTGCATAGGCTTGCTGATTCACAGCATGGACACCTGCAGCTGTGAAGTAAATGAAGGGATATTGAGACATACCTATCCATAATATAGACTACAATAGTAATTCTTACATACTTCATTCCATGGCTACATACTCAGTAGTGGGGCATTTTGCATTCCTGTATCCATTGGTTCAGTCGGTCCATCTTGCGTCTCTTCAGGTCTGAGTAGTGGTGTCTGACCTGCTCACCAGTCTGAGGGATACCTGTCGCACCGGTGAGATCATGTGCTAGATGGTTCCAAGCTTCCACTTTGTACTCAGTGCCCTGAAACTGGCCCTGCAGGAGTCTTGCATCATGATGATGGTCAAGGAGCCAAACCATTACTTTTGACTCCTCAATGCCCCACCGTTGCGCTCGAAAATGAGAGCCCTCTACGACACCAGCCATACTGTCTGCAGATGGGAGCTACAACCAGTTTTGGCAATTATTCCCACCTATGGAGCTTAAATATGCCTCATTTCCTGCACTTAATTGTAATTGGCTGGTTTTGAAAAATCTCAGCTAAAAGCAAACCTGCTTAGCAATGGGTAAACTTCCATTGTATGAGTGTGTTGGAATGCATCCATATGTACAGCTGTCATGGCTTAGGGGTTTAGTACTGTGATTATGGTATAAAGTATCCCGGGTTCGAGGCCTGTCACTGCTTTTTATTTTACTGCTGGCCAGACTAGCTAGGAGTTGTGGCTATGTTTAGCCGACTTTGCTCAACTTTACCCAACGTTGCTCGACGTTGCTCTAAGTTGCTCTATGTTGCCCAACAATGCTCGACGTTGCGCTAGTTAGCGCGGTGTGCAGCTCCGCGCAAACATGTTTTGTTTGCGCTACTTGGCACGATGCACAGCTCCACGCAAAGCCATTGCACTAGTTAAAGCAGTGCTAAGCTATAAGCACTTATACTTAACTGTGCTTAATACTAGTAAACTTTGCTTAGCGGTGTGTCACATTGCTTAAGATACATTACTTATGCATTTATCCGTATGCATGACCATTCCACCTTCTTATATATATATATATATATATATATATATATATATATATATATATATATATATATATATAAAATATCGTTCACTACCACATAGTCCATTTCAATGCATTTTACTAAAATTTAAAAGGTAAATGTCAGGAATTATTTTTATGCACAGATTTCCTACAGAAAATAGGAAGGGGAGTGGCGGGACTCAAACCGGGAATGCCTCCTCTATGTGCGAGGGGTCTACCACTCTGCTATTGCTATTTGGCTTCATTTGCATATAAGTAGTTTATTATCGTCTTCGATGTCTACACTGCTAATTGTAGCTAAGCAATGGGCAAACCCACGCATACACGCGCAAATACGGGCAGCTATATCAGGAATAATAAAAAAAAAGGAAAGCTTTACATTTTAAATTTGTACAGGGATTTAGAATGTGGGGGAGTGTAGTGTTGGGTATGTAGACATTTGAGCGGACTCACTCATTTCAGTTGACATTTGCAGTTTAGGCACTTGCATGGGTGTGGATATTTGGACTGCTCGGCAGTCTGACATGCCCCCTGCACTCGTGCATGCTCCGTGTTAGCCTTAGAGTTGAGTCAGCGCGCCCTCATGAATATGCATGATGCGCTGATGTCATACTCTTAGACTGCAGTTTCCGAGTAAGACTTAGTTAGTCTTACACAGAGGATTAGTGAATCCCGGCCCATGTTTATGTATGTGTGTGCGTTTGTGTGTTTGTGTAAGTTTATATATATATATATATATATATATATATATATATATATATATATATATATATATATATATATATATATATATATATATATATATATATATATATATATATATATATATATATATATATATATATATATATATATATATATATATATATATATATATATATATATATATATATATATATATATATATATATATATATATATATATATATATATATATATATATATATATATATATATATATATATATACACACACACACACACACACACACACACACACACACACACACACACACACACACACACACACACACACACACACACACACACACACACACAAACACATATGTCTATCTATCTATTTACAGGTGTATGATGTTATACTAAAACATCCAGCATCGACTGCAATAAGATTGCAAACTGTCAGAAACATTGTAACTGACACAGAATTATGCATGAGAAAAGAAATTGCCTTGACACATGCAAAATCTAACTTAAAAACAACAAATAAGAATATCCTTCACGTGAAGGACTGCTCTCCATACACCCTGCTAATTATAAGTACTAACTCCAAGCCACACAAATATGGGGTAAGGGCAAATTTCCCAATCCTTGGACTTGTGCGATGTCACACACCTGTCGATCAGCAGCCTAGTCAACCATATATAGTTGAATAGGCAGCAGCTGACCTGCATCTCATTTGACCTAGTTACAAGCACCCATATATGTATGTATTTTCTTTTTATGTAACATAAAAATAAGAAAACATGTTTTCCAATTCAGACAAAAATGCTGTCTCCTTTATTACATGATATATTTATCCAAGGTCAGCTTTGCTGAATACTATGAAAAAAATAATGAGACATATATGGTATATATTTTATAGGAAGATTGACTCCTTAACATTTCATGTAAATGAATGTTAGTGTTGTGTATTAAAACTAATTTGTCCATACTTTTATTAAAGTCAAGTGTGTGTGTGTGTGTGTGTGTGTGTGTGTGTGTGTGTGTGTGTGTGTGTGTGTGTGTGTGTGTGTGTGTGTGTGTGTGTGTGTGTGTGTGTGTGTGTGTGTGTGTGTGTGTGTGTGTGTGTGTGTGTGTGTGCGTGCGTGTCTGTGTAGTGTTGGGATAGATAATATTCACTTAAACATACATGCTTAATCCAGATGTATATTAGAGTAGCCCAATGAGCCATACATGATGTGGAATAGGTTCATAGGTGTTTACTAGGCTAATGACCACAAGGGCCTTTTTAAGCTAAACCATGCATCCCAAATCTCTGACAAATTCTGCTACCCATGATAAGTGTAACCATGTGCCTGGGAGATGAACCATTTACAGGTTACCTGTTTGCATCAGAGACATAGGTGCCAAACCAGGGATGAATTTCCAGTTTCCCATCCAATTGCCAGGTTGCACTTGAATTGTATTAGGGAGGAACTCTGCTTCACTTGGATGGGGAGCCTGTTCCATAGATGGGTTGGTCTGTGATACATACCTATCTCTCCAGCAGGTCCTATTTATATCACAGGCAAGGTTTACGTCTTTAGAATGGGTTATACTGGTGCTGTTTGTTTTGTGGATATGCAGGAGGTCCATCATTGTAGGTCTGACAATGCCCTATATGCCAGGCATAGATCTCCTTTCAAAAGCCTGTAGGAGACAGAATACAGGGATAGGGCCTTGAGGCAGTCTGCATAGGACATATTACTTATGCCCTGTATTCTTTTAATGAGGAACCTCTGTGGACGTTCCAGTCATTGGACATGCCTGGATAGGTACATACCAAAGGGGGCATTGTACTCAGTGATAGGTCTGATGAATGCTGAATACAGTGGAAGAATGACTTCCTTGGACTTAGATGCTATACCTTTGTTTATAAGTTGCGCAACACAGAATGATTTCCTCCACACTATAGACACATGATAATCAAAGGCTAGATTACTATCTATGTGTGCCCCTAAGTCCCTGACTACTGGGTCAATTGTAAGGGGTGTGTTGTCAATATGATAGTTACCAGGGATGGATGACTTCTCAAAGGTTACTATTATGCATTTCTTGGAATTTAGTTTTAGTCCATGACTCTGACACCAGTTGTTTGTCTGTGTCAGCCCCTCCTGGAGAAATTTTGTGTCAGTGTGAGATTCAATGAGAGCTCCTAATTTACAATTTTCTGCAAATTTAGTCAGCCAGAGACCACTGACATTTGCTTTCACTTCTGAGAAGTTAATGCCTAAAAGGTGCAGTCCAAGGACTGATTCCCTGAGGGACTCCACTTGTGAGTGGCCTCTTTGTAGAGGTGGACTCCCCAATTTTAACTTCCTGGGTCCACCAGGTGACATAACGGTTTATACCTAACCACTTGAGTTTGTCAACAATGCCCAAGTGGGGTATTATGTCAAATGCCTTGGCCATGTCAAGGTAGGCAGTGTGAACGATTTTGCCCTCATCCATCGCTTTGGTGACCTTCTCAAAAAAGTCCACCAAGTTGAGTAGCTATGATCTGCCCTTTGCAAAACCAAACTGGGTTGAGTCCAATGTTCAGAGCTTTACTATATCTCTATTGATCATCTCCATGATAATTCTTTCCATGGCTTTACATGTAAGACAAGTGAGACTTATGGGTCTGTAGTTTCCAGTTTCTGTAGATGGCCCACCTTTGTGTAGAGGGATGACTGTTGCCTTTCTCCATTCATGATGCACGGAGCCTGTTTGGATGCTACAGTTAAATAATAATTCCAGAGGCCCTGATAAGTCATGTTTCATGCTATTTAAAATGCATCCTGGGATATTGTCTGGGTTTATTGATGCAGTGTTTTTGGCCTTAGAGAGAACATTAAGGACCTGTTCCCTAGTGATAGTAGGTGGAATTATATTTGATGATATTTCCTGAGGGAAGGTTGAGGGGGTGAGGGGGGAGTAAAGTTGGAGCTGAATTTATCAGACAGGAGGTTTTCTATATCTTCTGGCTCAGTATAGGTGGCTCCATTTACAATGAGCTCTGCACATAATTGTGTATAGCCTTTGAGTTTGTGGACATAGCTAAATAATGCTTGATGGTTGTCCTTGGCCTGGGAGCCCAAACCTACCTCATATTTGGCCTTGCTAGACTTTATTTGTCCTCTGAGTTGTTAGTTTAGTTTAATGAGAGTGCTTTTGTCCTGCTAGGTGCTGCATCTTATAGTTTTTGCCATTATTTTCTTTCTCTAGTTATATATCTGATCGATTCTGTGAATCCACCAGGGTGGCTTATTTTTTGAGTTAGTTCTGTACTTCTAACTAAACTGTTTACAAGAGGAGGAAAAACTCCTGATGGTCAGTAACCAGTACTGGTACACGACCATTGCATGTAAAGCTGCTACGGGCATCTTCTTACTTGCAGCAATGTTTGACGGACTCAGAAACAGAGATACAGGGCCAAATATCTGTGTGCACTGGCCATCCTGGAGAAAGCCACAAAGTGTCAAAACTATTAATAATGCAGGAAAGCTTTTATGTACTTAGGAGACATTCTGGCATCAGTTAGACTGGACATTTCTTCTAAAGTATACATACTTGTGTTTGATACACCTGCCTTTTAATCCCTCATCCCCACCAACTGCCAAGTACATCCCACTCTGCTTGCTAGTCTGTGACCCTCAAAGTAATTTCAGTTTTCGCGCCATACCTCTCAACTGTCCAGATTTTTGCCTTATATTTTTTGTTTGTTTCTCATAAAATTTGTGATTTTTCTGGATTTTTGTGGCAAATCAGTGATGACTTGAATTCACTAAGTAATGACAGGCATTTGAGTTTGAGACTTCATATCCTTCAGAAAATGCACAGTAAAACAATACCTTTTATTCCAGCAACTTTCTAAGTTTATAAGAGCAATATTTAAAATGTGTCCCTATTTTAGGGGCTTTATCATCTCCATTACTTTTGAATTTGTTCAGATTTTTTTGTGCTAAGAGGTTGATAGCTATGCTGAATACCCCCTCCCTTGAAGTAGTGTGTTAACTATGTTAATACACCAGAGAGAAGTGAAGATCTCCAGGACAATGACTGAAGTCAGTGGCTCATGTATTACTAGAACAAAGGAGGTTCTTAGAGTCAGGTATTACTAAACAGAGGAGGTTCTTACAGTCAGGTATTACTAGAACAAAGGAGGTTCTTGGAGTCAGGTATTACTAGAACAAAGGAGGTTCTTACAGTCAAGTATTGCTAGAGAAAATGAGGTTCTTACTGTCAGGTATTACTAGAAAAAAGGAGGTTCTTGGAGTCAGATATTACTAAAACAAAGGAGGTTCTTGCAGTCGGGTATTACTAGAACAAATGAGGTTCCTAGAGTCAGGTATTACTAGAACAAAGGAGGTTCCTAGAGTCAGGTATTACTAGAACAAAGGAGGTACTTAGAGTCAGGTATTACTAGAACAAAGGAGGTTCTTACAGTCAGGTATTACTAGAACAAAGCAGGTTCTTGGTGTCAGGTATTACTAGAACAAAGGAGGTTCTTGGAGTCAGGTATTACTAAAACAAAGGAGGTTCTTGCAGTCAGGTATTACTAGAACAAAGGAGGTTCCTAGAATCAGGTATTACTAGAGCAAAGTAGGTTCTTAGAGTCAGGTATTACTAGAGCAAAGTAGGTTCTTAGATTCAGGTATTACTAAAACAAAGACGGTTCCTGGAGTCAGGTATTACTACAACAAAGGAGGTTCTTACAGTCAGTTATTACTAGAATAAAGGAGGTTCTTGCAGTCAGGTATTACTAAAACAAAAGAGGTTCTTAGAGTCTGGTATTACCAGAACAAAGTAGGTTCTTAGAGTCAGGTATTGCTAGAACATTGGAGGTACTTAAAGAAGCACAGCTCAGCCCACTCAACTCTTCTCAGCAATGTTTCAGAGGATGGCAGTACCGGCAAGAAAGCCTCATCAGAAATAAGTAAATAAATAATCAACTATGTATAAGGATAAGTGATGTATCTGATTCCTTTCAGGAGCATAAATAATGCTTGGGATTCTCTGTTGGTCACTATTTCTAACAGACCACCAACAGAACTTACCCTGTGTGGTATCTGGAGCCATAGTAACTATGTGTAGTTGTGAAACAATATTGCAGTGCTGTAAGTACCATAACTGGTGTGTCTTCCTATGCCCATAATTGTCCTTTATTGTCCTGAGCATATTTCACATGCAGTAATCACCCCTACCACCACCATAAATGATAGTTCAAAATCATATAACAGTTGTCTAGATGATATATAGTTACTCTCAAACCTGTTAGCAGGCTGAAACAATCTTGCAGGACTTTACATTTTTAGCCATGAATATAATTAAAGAATACTGCCTTGCATATCTCAGCCTCTCCCTCAAAGCAGTGGGTCATACCTTTCTTCCTTGCACTGCACCTGTTAGCTTCCTCTGTCTAATTATGGATTAATCATTTTAAATTTCCTCAGTTAGAGTAAGTCAAGCAGTGCAGAGATGACTGAGAGGGTAAGTGACCCCAGAACAAAATATAGAAGTTGAGGTAGCAGGGCTTACTTACTAAATACATCTTCTCACCATGATAGACTACAGTGTGACACTGGTTCTGCCACACCCTTATCCTCTTTTATGTATTGCCCTGATTCCCATCTGTAGATAGTACTGACTGAAACTATGCTAAACTATGAAATAAAAACTGGGCATGGTGGAACTGCTGTCTTATCTTAGGTGAGGATATATTTATGGAGCACAACTATACTGAATATCCGATACTCAGAAAATATCAAGCACTAGTGATCCATGCTGTAATATCAATGCTTAATTAGTGCAGTGACTGATATTTTTAAACATACAAAGTTTACATATACTAGCTTCAATGTGTGCAGAGTGCAGCAGTCAGAGCATTTAGCTGCAATGCCCCTTACCAGCCTCATCCCCTGTCTATAGAACTGAGTGACAGTTCGGTTTAGGGGAAACATTTGATAAGGAATACTATATCATGTACAAAGCCCTAAATGAACTTGGATCTGCAGTGAAATAGGATGGGGTTAAACAGTAGCAGCCTTTTGTGAACATATGATCTATCACTATGGCGGGGAAGGGGCACTGGTAAACATCACAAAGGTATAGTTATCATAAATTAGTCTTGGGGATATAACTACAGCTCTGACTGTGTGTGGCTTTCCTCTCATGAAGAGAAAGGCCAACAGCCATGACATGTAAGAGATTCATTAAAACTTGTCATTTTAGGTTAAATGGCTCATGGTTCAATGTTCATTATGAAGCTTTTGAACTAGAAGAGGGATTGCTGTTTTCAGTTTTACTGCAATCAGTCAATGTGTTTTGGTAGATTGCAATGCAAGTGAAAGGAAAGAGACCCCCTCATTATCCTGTACCCACACTTTGATCTTTCGTTGTTGCATTTGTTTGTAGTTGGAGTGTACGTGAAACGGAATGGAAAGATCAAACCTTTGATCTTTTCCCTTTCAGAGCGAACGAGTAGCAGACATGCTGTTTGTCTGAGACTGGGTGACAGTGGGGTAAGGGAATTTGTCCTTATCACCACTGCTGTGTGATCCCAAAGTTAGTATATCTATAGTTGCAGGGATGGGGGGACCACTAAACCCCCAACATAAAAGGTGCAGGGGAGCTTGCATGAGACCAGATGTTTTAGGCCTATGGAATTATTGTCACTGTGTCATCAGCTGTCAAATCACTTTGCTGTTTCAAGTGTTATCCTGCAACTTCATACACATTCTTTAAAACTCATGGACAAATGGAGTCAGGTGGAGAGAGAGAGAGAGAAAAGAAAGAGACTCTTGAATTAAAAAGGTCTTGATCTTTTTTATTTCCACTTTGCAAACCTATAACCCATAACTTAGAATGATTTGGACTGCATGATAAAAGGGTTTGTAATATCCTAGAAATTCTGTTTTTGCTTAACAGAGGAAAGAATGTACTTATCTGCAAATATGCATGAGACCTTTGATTTAAGTTGGATAAATTCTTGCTTGTAAAGTATTTATTTTTTTTTATTTATTCATATTTGTTTACTGAAGTGGTGCACTGATCTCAATGAACAATTTCAAGGCACTGCCTGGGTACTAAAATACTAAAAAAAATAAGTTTTTAGTGACTGACTGTGGAGTTGTCTATCGCATATTATTGAAATTAACCAGGAGAACTGTTTTCAATTTTCCGCATATGGACTAAAAGTCTTTCACTCAAATGAACTTTATGTATGCTCATTTTATTGTTAAGTTGACACAAGTTAATTTACTATATCACCTGGCTAAGAGAGGACAGCCTTTATTTCTTTATTTTTTGCCTTTTTTTCCCCATTCTGCTTCATTTTTCTGACTTATTTCAGGGCCCTCGTCCATTGTCATGTCTCCTGTTGCCCTAGACTATCTCTGATGTAAGGCTGAGGCTGATGTGAAAACTAACAGTGCCCTGGGGGGGGGGGGGATGTGCTTTGACTGCTTCCAATGGAGAGCTTTAAATTTATGTCCTACCCCTTGCGTCCCCTCCCCCAACAAACATGCACACTTTTTCCTTTTTTTTTTTTTATATCCAGGGGTTACTCCCTGTCTTTGGAGAACTCCTTCCTTTGGGAATGCCTAGACAAGCAGTTTCCCAGTGATGAGCAAGCCCATCCCTCCCTGCCAGCATCTTGAATGCCAGAAGTGCTAATTGAACCCTGGTTAAGCAGGTCGTAGTTCATGCTTTATCCCTCTACACCACTGCACTGTCCTTGCACATCCATTGTTTGCTTATAATATATTATATTGAAAATATTCTATTTATTATTGCTTTTAGCCGTTGAGACCAAGATGAGTTTCTAGTTAGTTCTAGATGATTTGATAAGAAAAGTAAATTTTTTTTGTAGTTTATTTATCTGGAATTGTTTTTTTGTTTGTTTTTTTTTTTTTGGAAAGTTATGTATTACTTACTCTTTTTCTGTTGTACATCTTATTAATTTTGTGATTTCACTAAAATAATTTTAGAAGTTTTTATTGAATTTCCTGTATATTCACTTAATGAAGGAATATAAATATTAGACACAGATAGTATAGAGTGCTATGTCTTAAATGTGTTTTTTATATGTTTTATAAAAGTTCTTAGATAAATCACAATGTTGCATGGTTTGTTTTAATTTGTATGTTTTAATTCTTATGCTATTTAATCCCTTTTAATAAGTATATAGATGCATATACATATGTTTTACACATACTTGTTTGATAGTTGCTTGAGCATCTTACAGTATTTATAATGACATTAGATGATCCTATTTATATGTTTAAACATATATGGTTTTATGATGGCAAATATGTATATTTCTATCTGTCAATTAACAGCTAATTGTTTTGTTGACTATATATATGAGCATTATGGGAAGCAGCATTTAGATCTGAGGAAGCTCATTAAGTGAGTGAAAGCGCTCATCAGCTGCAGCACTGTTTGTTTATCGTGGTTACTGTGGATTAAAGATTTTTATCCAAGAAGGAACTCTGGTTTTTGATCTGCTGTGCTCTCACACGTCATCCTTGTTTGGTACAGATTTCAGTTTATTAGAGTGTGTGCGAGCACTTTATTCTAGCAAGGTGCACTTTGTTGTTTCAAGTTTTTGCCCTATAATAATGACTGAGTTTGACTTTTATTCTTAGGTTATAGATGAAATTATAAAGATCTTTGTTAATTACAGAAGATGTAACTCATAAGTGATGGGAGGAAAGATCCCAGAATTGTTTGCATGATGTTTAAGATTTTGTCGTCCCTAGCTGGAATTCATGTTATTGTTTTTTTTCAAAATCAGGTTGCTTACCCTTACCATTATTTAGGAACATTTATTTGATGGAAGAAGGTTACCCAGTTTTACCTGCTCACTATTTGGACAGTTAACATTCCCAATGCTTATACTGCAGTCATTGCATCCTGGAGTTTAGTCAAGAAATCATCATACTCAAAAGGAATGCTCCCTCCATTTTTGTCTATCATATGCAAACAGCTAAGGAGGCTTTGTAATGTAACAGGCAAAGGAAGACAAAACAAAAAAAATGCTTTTTATGAGGTAAGGAAGATGCACGTCTTTTCATTTGTTCAGATAGCATGTAACAGACAAAACATGATTTACCTCCAGTGTAATAAGCATGTCTGTCTGATTATGAGTTTTTATTTTTAAATTATGTGATGCAAATTGTTATGCTTACAATGCAGCTTCTCAAACCTAATATTGATGTTCTTTGAAGTAAAAACAACTATTAATCTAAACTGTGTATGTGAATGAACAAAACTGAAAGTGCAAGTTTAGATAATTTAGAGGGTTAAAACAAAATGATTAGGTCAGTATGCTTATCTTAGTTTGGGATACCTTAGGATTGTGGCATTACTAGGAACTTACATAGAACAAACGTACTCTACAAACTACAGTCTGTGTCACCATAGTTTCCACGCCTATGAAGTAGAAGAAATCTAATACATAATCTAAGAACACAATATCCTCTGTGTTCTGTCATTGTCATTTAATTTTCTAAGACTCAGCTGTTGCTTATCATCTTTCCACTGCAGCTACAAAATGCACCTAAGCAACTAATAATGAAGTGCAGCTTAACAATGAGTGGCAGTCTCGTGGTATGCAAGGATAAAGCCCTGACTACGGCCCAGGATAACCAAGTTCTGTTAGCGGCTCTCATACCTGGTGCCAATGAAGTGCAGCTTAACAATGACTGCCAGCCTCATGGTATGCAGGTATAAAGCCCTGACTGCAGCCCAGGGTAAACAAGTTCTGTTAGTGGCTCTGGTACGTGATGCCACAGTAGGGAGGATGAGTGTACCTATCATGGATAGTAACCGCCTTCGCACATCTGGGTGACCAGGACTGTGGGCATTGGCTGGGCTCGGAAGCATCTCAATCCTAGTTCCCAGGATGGGGATGTTTCAGCAGCCACACCTCATAACAAAAGTAGCCTCAAGAATAACGTCAACATTTCAGGTTATAGCAAGGCATATCAAACAAGCAAATGCATCTAACTATATCAGCTATAGTGGTTCTGCATTCTTCCTTCAAAACCTTGCTGTACCAGTGAAAGGGAAAGTGGTGCCCTTAGCAGGTGGTTATCTGACCTTAAAAGGTGCTTTCATGAGCAAGTATACCACTTTCTTCTACACCAATGCCTTGTAGCATCCAGCTAACATGGCTTCTGCCCAACATACAGTGCAACTACTGTCCTTCTATCATTTACTGACACCATAAGCAAATACAGGGACTCAGATAAACTTGTTTCTTTCTTATTCCTTGACCTGCCCACAGCCTTTCATACAGTTTCTTACCAAACCTCCTGTATAAACTGTTTCAACTTGGAGTATTTTCTTCTTCATTACTGCAGTTCAAACGCCATTTAACCGACAGGCTCTAGTCAGTACAATGGCAGACTACTTTGTCTCCCCACCTGTGAGTCTCCACTAGCATACCCCCAAGGATCTGTTCTTGGTCCCCTCCTCTTTGCGATCTTTATCAATGATCTCTACACCTCCATAAGTCCAGCCTTTCTTATACAATATGCTGATGATTTGATGCATATATGTGCATCTAATAATTTACCTCAGCTCCTCCGTATCACATAAGAAACTTTCTCTTTTGTTGCGAAATGGCTTCCTAATGACCAGCTACTACTCAACCCTAAAAAAAGCAAAGTTAATGCTATTCTTTCCCATATCACACATGCCTGATAAAGCAATTTTTTTTTTTCAGTAAGCAAAACTGAAATGAAGTAGTCTGCTATACAAAAAGTCTTAGAGTGATTATAGATTATACAGTAAATGTAATGTGAATGGTCAAAATAACATAAGACTCACCAAAATTATGAATTCTTTACAGGCATAAAAGTCTCTCTTATATAGTGCACCCATTCTAAGTAAACTTCAGGCTACTGTTAAACATAAGCTGGAGGCATCCTATAATAAGGTTGTAAAATTTACTAACAACAAACAATAGTGCAGCCACCACTGTATTACTCTTAAGGCTTTGAATTGGCTCAGACTGCCTCACCACTTAGATTATAGATAGCTTAAATCTCCAGACACACACACAACATTATTCACAAAGTCATTTTGAAGTGTCGACATTGTGAAGGGGACCCATGACCACACATCTGAGATGGCAGAGGGTTCTTACACCTGTGTAGGTGTATGGCCACACACTCATAGAGCTTTAGGGGAGCAGTGCTTTTTCAGTCCACATAGTGCATGCAGATTCCTCTGACAATATATTCAAGTCCATTTATGATTATTTTTGAATAAACATGTTCTACTCCTAATTTTCGTTTTATTTCTCTCAGCTTCTTGATTTTAGGTGTTCATTTATAAATATTGAGATACCTACACATATTTATTTAGATCTGCAGCAGTGAAAGGAGAAATACCACAGAAGTTGTGATATATTTCAAATATTTAAAACAAAAGCTTCAGTAATAGTGCAGTTTTCAACTTTCTCCAATAAGAGGGAAGCTAAGTCTCTCCACAATCATCTCTAACTGGTTTTATTATGTGCATGCTTTTTTGTTGGTCTGTTTTAAGTGGAATTTGAAGACATCTGAAAAAAAGACATTATGTTGTTGGAAACTTTTCTATTCAGTACTTTTATCATAAAGGAAAAAGGTGAAGCCCATTGGCTGCAAAAGTAGTCTGTCTTACTGTACATCTCTCTTCAGCTGGACAGGCAGTGAATTGCTATGACTACACGTTCCTGACCATTAACTGAATGCTAGAATTTTGTCTTAATATTTGGGTATCATATGTCCTAATAGGGGGGTTTACTAAGCAGCTCTAAAATTGTTATGGTTATTATTCAGTAGTCCAATTACATCTTGTTTCAAATGCAAAATGGAGGAATTTCATAGATTGTTCCCACTGACATTAACAATGGTCATTTAGAGAATGGGCAAACTATGCATCAGCACCCTGATTGAAGAACAAACATTTTCCAGCAGGGAATTAATGTACAAATAATGCCCAATGAAAAATAAGTCTGCCATTTCATGACAGCATATCAAGCTGCCCTGGAGCTCAGACTGCTAAAAAACTAATGGCCACCATTACTTTTACACTCGCTAAGCTGTGCCTTTGCTGTTTAATTAGTGTAAAAAAAATAAACATTAAGAAGTTTTATGTGTGTGTGTGTGTGTGTGTGTGTGTGTGTGTGTGTGTGTGTGTGTGTGTGTGTATGTATGTATGTGCATATGTGTGTGTTTATTTTTCTGTCTGCATGTGTGAGTGAATGAGTGTATGAATGCAGAAGCAACTGTGAGTGTGACAGACATCGAGAAAGAGTGAGGGTGATCTTGTGTGAGTGAGTGTGTGTATGAAAGCAGAGAAGACTGTGTGTGTGTGTGTGTGTGTGTGTGTGTGTGTGTGTGTGTGTGTGTGTGTGTGTGTGTGTGTGTGTGTGTGTGTTTGTGAGAGTGAGAGAGACTCAGATCGGTCTTGTCTGAGTGAATCCATGCATGAAAGCAGAAGTGACTGTGTATGAAAGAGAGAGAGAGAATGGGGTCTCTGTAAAATTGTTGTGTTTTACTTACTTTACTATATTATTTTTTATATATAGTTGTTGTAAAATGCTTCCTCTAATACCATTAACATATACTACAGAAAGTTTTAAACATTTGACGGAGGAACTATTTTACATCAAAAGTATATAAAAACATTATATAGTACTTAAAAAAATAAGTAAGTAAAACACAACCATTTTACAGAGACCTAGTACTGTCCTAAAATGTAGTCATAAAAATAGAACACTCATAATATTTTTAAGTTAAAAGAAAATACTTAACTTTTCTTCATTGTGTCTTACTGATGATAATAAAACTAACTTTTATAGATATTTCTCTGAATTCTGTTTTAAACCGGATGAATAAAAACGAATGAGTGTATTAAAATTGATATATACATACACCAGATGCCATAACTAAAAACAAACCTAGTAATTAATTTAGAAATAGGTAAAAATGAATGAATGAAAATGAATGAATGAATGAATTCGTATGTCAACTGATTTATTTTTCAACATGCTCTTTAGATTAATTTAAACCAGATTTATTATTGGCATCTAACCTAATCTGCCATTGTATTCAATCAAATTTTCAATATCCCCATCTCTTAAATCATAAACCACCTTGTCTATAACAAACAATTAAATATTAAGATTTAAATATTCAACATAATACCTGTATAAGGCATTTGCGGTTCACTTTTTCTTCATATCATATAAATGTTCATGCATTCTATCTCTCAGCCTTCTTTTTGTTGAACCCACATAAAAGGCTGAGCATAACACACATGTTGCTAAGTATACAACACCTACTGTTTTACAATTACATAAACCTGGGATAACAATGGCCTTATGAAAATTAACTACACTCACATAAGGGCCATCATTAATATATCTACACACATTACAACATCGATATTTGGACATTTTTGACCAGTAACCATCCCATTTTCTATCAGTTTTTTTTAGTTCTTACCTCTGCTAAATATAAAACAAGGTTTCTCACCCAATTTCATATTTAACTCTTGGGTAAAAATCAAATTCCAATTAGTTTGTAAAATGTTCAGAATTTTACTAGCATCACTATTATAGCCTGATGGGAAGTGGTGGATGGTAGCCATCATTTAATGTTTCATAAATTAGTGTATTGAGCAATAAACTTCTATCTGTAACATGTATCCAATTGTCTGAGTAGATAATAATACAGTGATACCTTGTGCTTGTTAGCTAAATGTATGATCTCAGTATTTTATTCTAGGCCAAGTGAATGAATGAAGTATTATGTACAGAGATATGTGCATTTAAAGGGGGGTCATTTTTTCAATCTGGAGATGAGTACATTTACAACAATGGCTTGCTTAGCCACAGTGGCTAGCACATTAGATAGTTTGTATAAAAATTTAAGAGAGTTAATACCATGTTGAGCCAAGCTTCTCTGTTTGAAGTTCACTGTTGAGAATGGATGACATTTTGATGGACCTGGTCAGGAAAATGTCATCTGGATACATTATGTAGTTAATTTGAAGCAGATCTGAGGTTAGATTACTAATGTACAAAGTGAATAACAGATGGAATAGAATGGAATATTTTATGCTCTCAAGCTCAGTAGCATTAAAATCCAGTCACTGGGAAGGTTTTGTTTTCAAGATAGCTTTAAAACCATTGTACCACTTCCATGGTGAAGCCTGTGCCTGACAGTTTATACAGCAAGACAACATGGTCAGCAGTTTTGAGAGCCCTCGTAAGATCAAGAAGACATATCCTGAAATTTTACCTTGCATAGATAGATAGATAGATATAGATATAGATATAGATACATACAGAGAAAGAGAGACAAAGAGATATTTATATATGAGAAACCGAATATAGTTGATCAATCCTTTGTTCGATATCTATTTATTCAACTAAGTTTAGTCGACTACATGGTGGTCAACAGGTGTGTAAAATCATATAATTTTTGGGACTGGGAAAAATGCCTTTTCCTCGATATTGTACAGTCCTGAAGTTAGCATATATAATTAGCAGGGAGTGAGAAAAACTGTTTTATGCTATTTTTAAATCTTGAGTTTTGCATGTGCTGAGATTTTTGCTCTGTGTATATGTAGCAGCATGTCAACATTTGTGACATTGACTTTTTGTGGCCGACCTTGAGAACTTCGATGTTTTGGTCATTTGTTCATTTGTTCCTTTTCAGTAAACCTATACATATGTATACATATGTATATGTATATACACACACACACACACACACATATATATATATATATATATATATATATATATATATAGATAGATAGATAGATATAGCTATATATATGTGTGTGTGTGTGTGTGTGTGTGTGTGTGTGTGTGTGTGTGTGTATATACGTATATCTGTTACATTGCTAATGTTAGGTCAGGCACCCTGTTGCCCATCTATGAGGATACTATATTTTAGTTGGTACTCAATAATTTGATCATATACTATTCTTCAATTATTTTAGCTATTGGACAGATGTTGGTAATAGGGCAAAAGTAAATTGCAGAGATTAAGGAAGGGCATTTAGCCAGGGGAATAATTGTGGGACCTACAAGCCACAGCCTTCTAAGCACCCAGCTCCATCCCTAATGATTTGCCAGAAACAACAAATTTTATGTGGAACAGACTGCAAAAATGAATCAATATTCTGGAAATTAAGAAAAGTTATCAACAGTTAAGAAGTATGATACTGGCATTCCTTTATGAACCCCGATACCGCATTTTTCTTCTTTGCTGGGTAATTCTGAGCAAAGACAAAACTAATTGGGAAACTTATGTCCAAAATCAGGGATAATGTGCAAGTATTAGTCTAATTCACTTAAAAAGTTTATTGAATAACCAGTTTCATATCAACATGTATTTGTTGAACTATATGAAGTTTGAAACTTTAAGTCTGGCATTGTTGACTAATTGTAATCCACAGTAATTGAACAGAAAATCAGCAATTTTATGTATAGGGGAAAATGTCAGACAAAATCAATCAGGGATGTTTTGCACACAAAAAAACAGAGAGAATAAAAAGAAACATATATGAACCACTTATGGAGAATAAACAAACCAGAGGAACCAGAAAACTCCACACTCCTGGATACTGGATAAATTCCATTTATTTGTTGTTAGGTCTAAGTTGAACTAGTAGCAACAAAGTAACAGTTTGATGAAAAATCAGCAAAAACGGAATGGCAGCAAAAACTCAATCCAACAATAAAAAGGAACAGTTTGTGACAGTTTAATTGTAGCAAGCTGCATGCTACATTTGCATCATAGCCATGGTCTTAAAGTAGAAGAGCTGTCTTTTTTTCTTTGATCTTTAAGGTGAAGACCCTTTTTTTCCTTGCTTCTGAATATGTCAGGAGTCACCATTGGTAGATGCCAGTGGTACAAGAGTGCAGTACTGTCACTTGTTAATGAAATGCCAGTAGTGCTTTTGTGATCAAAGCTGCAGTGTTCATTATATGGAAGTTTGACTGTTACATTTGTGGCAAGTGACTTGATACACTTTCAAGTAAAACAGCCCCTCCTAATTTTTTCCAATGTGAAGACTTTTTCAGGATCATAGGATCATAGCAGGTTATTAGGCTATCAACCCAGAGATCATTTCAAGTCTAGCTGCTTCATCCCAATGTAATACCATAGATAGTCTAGTCAATACCCAGGATTGTATTTATTAATGACTGCTCATGTCCTGAAGGATTGTGAGCACTATCCCCAGTAAGAATTTATATTGCCCCATCCACTTGTCCAGGTCTCTTTTGAACAGTATCATAGAGGTGCTCTGCTTCACATTCATTGACAGCTTTTCTAAAGACGTGGCAGTCTCTGGAAGAGCATAAGTCTCCCATGAGAAGTCTATATGATATTGAGTATGTTTCTGGATTACATTGGGCAAGTGTGTTGTCCTCCATAAGTGAGGGGGGACTCCTTCATCCGAACATCTCAAATGGCATAAGGCTGGACATGTATAAAAGTGTGTAAAGATACATACACTCTAAACCCACATTTTGAGCATTATTGTAAATTCATAAGGAGGTCCAAATAACTTTCAGTGTAAGAGTCTAGTAATTTAAGACATTCATGCCAAGACATTAGTAGTAGCTAAATGAACATACAGATTTCTTTTGAAAAACTTGCCCACCAAGCAGCAGATACTCGAAAAGATGAGACACAGCCTAGTAAAGATGGTACTGTATATACACATGCTGAGGCTGAAAATTAGGAAAATGCACATTAATTTTCTGTTCCTGTTGTCTGACATATCTAAACATGTAATACAGTTATGAGTGGAAAACTTGAGTTGTTTAAAGGAAAACCATGTAACCACATGATCACCAAATATGTGTTTATGGAATTTGGTAAGTCAGGTTAGTTTGAAGCAATTAGATGCATGGTGTGTGTGTGTGTGTGTGTGTGTGTGTGTGTGTGTGTGTGTGTGTGTGTGTGTGTGTGTGTGTGTGTGTGTGTGTGTGTGTATGAGAGAGAGAGAGAGAGAGAGAGACAGAGAGTATGTGTGGGGATGAGCATGTGGGAGATTTACAATGCATTGTATTTTTTCCTTATTAGTGAAGTTAAAGTTTGTGGGTGGCTGTGGTGGTGCAGCGGTTTGCATTGCCACCTCACAGCAAGAGGTTCTCTGGTTTGATCCTTGGCTGGGGTGCCTTCTGTGCGGAGTCTGCATGTCCTTCCTGTAGTTGCGTGGGTTTCCTCCGGGTGCTCCGGTTTCCTCCCATATCCCAAAGACATGCTTTAGGTGGATTGGACACTCTAAATTGGCCCTATGTGTGAGTGTGTGTGTGTGCCTTCTGTGGAAGGTTGGGTGCCGGGCTGGCAACTCAACACTGTGAAACTCCACTGCCAATCATGAGCAGACAGGTGATCCACTGTGGTGACCCCTAACTGGGAAAAAGCCACTAGAAGAACTGAAGTTAAAGTTTGTCAGTGGGATGGGTGTAGTAATTTTAAAGTAATTTTTTGAGGGGGGCAGAGTAGCATGTGTGCAGTCAGTTGAAAAATTCAAGTGTGGATGTTACTAATGGTTTGCAGATAACTGATTTTATTTTTACTTGGTGTGCATTTTCTTAGTATTTTTGTAAGTGTTTTTGTTTTATTTTCATGGCATTTTGTTTCTTTATTGCGGTAAAAAGTTTGGGTGGTATGTATCCTGATGCATCTGGGAGATTGCTTTGTGATTATAGTGTGTCCTACATTTCACAGCCATCTTTGGCGGAATCTTTGGCAGCTTAGATTCCTTGGAAGTTTCAGAGACTAGAAGACCTTGTTATTTTTGCTTTTTTCTTTGCATTTTACTGGGATTTCAGTATATATTTAGTTTTATGTAACTTTTATTATTATTTTTTTTTGTTTCTCCTTATAATAAAGTTTTCATGAACTTCTTCAAAACATAATATCATATAAGAATTTTTACTATGGTTGTTTATTTTGTTTTATTTGGATGATTAAGGATTTGTTAGGACTACAATATTTAGCAAATGTAAAAATTAATTAGTTTTTATGCATTTCATTATATTTTATCCATCATTAAATATATATATATATATATATATATATATATATATATATATATATATATATATATATATATAGTTTCCTATCTAAATCATGAACACCAGAATAAAATCCAGTCATTCGGACAAATCATATCTCAGAAAATCAGCAGGGGGAAAACAGGCACTATGTCAAATATAATGCCGAATTTGCAGTATCGACATTAGTCGACATATGATTTTCCTGCAGCTTACTCAACACCACTGGAAGTTGAACTTGTACGAAAATGCCTCCTACACCTCCCATGTGGGGGGGCTGCACCCCCCTACAAATAGTATATTACAACTCTGAGTTTGCACTGCAGTGGGGAAAAGGGTAATTTCCTGATCCCCACTGTACCATGATCTGTATTCATAATGCCGATGACAGGTGTGTGAATGCACTGTGGCATTCGTGAATCTGCACACTCGCACTGGTGTAGGTTAGAGGAAGTGGGCCTCATACAACTGTTATTCAACATTCCCATTTTCATCTAAGCTGTGCTCGTGATTTTGATAGTAAAACTATATATACATGCATATTATAGTTGCATTTAATTTAATTTGGGGCCATTGCTGTGTTTGGATCTGTATATTTATTATTTTTATTTATTCTTGTGGTTTGTGTGTGACTGTAGTTTATGGTTGCTTGCATGGCTTCCTTCGCAGTTGTTTTAGAGGAGAAATTCCTGGAATCAGCAACAGAGGAGATGTCTGATGAGGAGCCTGTGAAGGAAATGCTGTAGGAAATGACTATGCAAACCTGAGGTAGTTTCAATATGTCATATCTCTGCCTAAGAGGTAGCATCTGGTTCATAGCCTAGAATAAGTATTATATGTAACAGTAAAAATTGTGCAGAGACTACACAAGGTAGAAGAGACTTCCCTACACTTGAATAAGTTCAAAGCCTATTAGGTAAGTTACATGATTAATTAATAAATACCTGGAGAGTTTCTGGCATAAGAACTAATAAGAAATGATCGCACAGCCAGAGCTTTCTTAAGTGAAGCAGATCTGACCTTCTCAAAAGCTGAGGATGTGAGAAGAGAGAGTGACAGTTTAAGTAACAATTATAGTAAATGAGGAAATGAAAGGATGTCAGATTAAATCTGATCAAATAAAAAGGAGAATGAAATGTAAAGTAATAACAGCTGCAATGAGAAATGTGTCATGAGTTACATAAGAGATATGGTGCAGCCAAAACTCATGCCATGTATACCATTGTAGCTATAATTACAGGGAAGCCTTGGTCTGCATTTACACAATTTTGTAGAAGCTGTGGGATATGATTTATTCATTTTATTTATTTATTTTATTTTACATTTGTTCACCAGGAAGGTCCAATTGGACAAAATGTCTTTTTTCAGAGAAGGCCCCATGAAAAAAGCTCCACATTTATAAATAACAGTATGATGCACAAAAAACATACAGATTAAAATGTTGATTCAATTTCAGTTACAAGCACAAAATGAAAAACACATGTCATAGATATCACTAATACAATCATATAGTCTAAGTAGGATTAAAAAGAATTGCAGTAGTGTGATTGAATGTAAAAAAAGAAAGCAAACAAGCAAGTTAAGTGTACATATGCTTAGTATAGTATAGGATCCAACTACAAAAATACCTGGTTCTGTTCTTTCACCTGTCTTAAGACATCTATTTCCTAACCAGGATTTGTGCAAGAGCAGGTCCAGGATTCAGATATATGTGATTAGAGAAGTTTTTTAAAGTTGGAAGTTTTAGTAGTTGTTCAGATATTTAATGGCAGGGAATTCCAAGTTTTGGCCATGCAGTTTGAATAAAGTGAAACTCCAGTTCCATTGTTAGGTTTGGACATATTTAAAAGGATTTGTTAATGGAAAACAATACCCTGTTATTGGAGCACTGTATTAGTAGATTTTGAAGTACTTGTGTTTTTTTTCTGGCTGATTTAGTATTTGTTGGGTGAAAGTGAGTTGATTATAAGCAAGTAGATTTAGTAGGCTGAGCTAGGATAGTTGTTTTAAAGTCAAACAATGATGGGATGTGAAATTTGTAACTGTGGTAAACTTTGAAATTTTATTATAGCAAGTTTTGAGTTTTGCTAGGTCAGATTTCTTAATATTTGTGAGAATTTGTGAGGTGTATAGTAGAGTAAAGATAAGATGGTTTCTTGCTATACTAGCCTTTCAAGATTTGTTTAGAAAGTGCAGATTTCTGCATAGGGTTTCTATATTTTTGTGAAAATGTACATTGTCTGTGATATGTGTATGTCGAATTTCATATTATGGTGAATAACCACTCCAAGTAATTTTCTTTGGGAAGTCAGAGGAATAATTGAATGGTTTGATGATGTATATATTGAATGGTGCTGGTGGGGGGGGGGGGTCTGCAGCTCTAGTTGGATAGAAAACGTGAGTTTTGTTTTGTTTTGTTTTGTTAGGGTTAAGTACAAGTTGTGCATTGTTTTGCCAAGATTCCACTGCACTGAATGACTGCTGGGTGACTTTTTTAAGTTTTTGTAGTGTTGTGGTGTCATAAATGGGTCTATATTATCATATCACACGCTCAAAAGAGTGAACGACAGATAATCGACCCCATGTAAGCAAAAGCTTACAACGTTGAAACTTCAAAACAGCGATTATTTTCCAATGGAAAACAATTGCTGTTCCATAACAAAAAATAAAAAACAGTAAAACATTACTTAACGTGGGTGACTGTACCCCCGACACCCACTTACTTAAATATATCAACTCCGAAATCGCACTACAGTGCCGAAAAGGCAAATTAGTGAAAGTGGCCAAACAAATTCTTTCCCAGGGAAAGAATTCACTGGAACGCCACTTTGCTATTTTGCCTTTTCGTGCTTTACTGTATGACAAAGACGCATTTGACAACCTGCATCTGCGACGGTGTAATAGGGAACCACATAAATCAGGGTGGAATTGTCTGCATATTGATCTACAGAGGCAAGTGGGGTGGCAGTATGAAGATTATTAGTAAAGATAATAAAAAGGAGAGGACCTGTGATACTCCCAAGGTTACAGGCAGTAGTGAACAGAGATTTTGTTGCCATTTTATAGCTTGATCACAACCAGTTAGATATTGATGGAACCAAGTAAGTGCAGATGAGCTAAGTTTAAGTTTTGAGAGCATAGTTAAAAGTTTAGAGTGATAGTATCAAAAGCTTTGGACAGATCAAGAAAGATGGAGGGAGCTAAATTGCCTTCATTGTGATGGTGGTTAATAATGTAAAGTTAACAATATGATTAGCATGGAAACCATGCTGAGTGTTGACAGAAGATTGTTGGTTATTAGATAGTTTAGGATTTGTGAATGAATGCACCTGATTTTTGATAATGGTGATAGTATAACTATTGGCCAGTAATTTGATAATTCTGTCAAGTTTCCAACTTTATGTAGAGGGATGACATATTGATATATGTTACTTTCCAAATTTTAGGGACTTGTTCTGAAATGGATCGACTTTATTAATATGGATACTGGATAGGATAGTGCTTCTGCAGTGATTTTTAGATATTCGATAGATAGACAGTCAGCAGCAAGTGTAGTAGGTTAAAGCCTTTTGAGATTTTTAACTATGGTGTTTATTGGGATAGGTTGGAAAGATAAATTATTGGGATCAAGTGTGGGTACTATGTGAGTACTGGGTAGGAGAAGAGCAATTTTTGTTTGTGAGGGCTAGTATGGACTCATTGAATTATCTGTTAAATTCCAAAGCTATGCTATCTTTAATATTGGTGAGTATTAGAGATGGAGTACTAGTTTGCCCTGGCTGTAGGATTTTTTTTATGGTAGCCCAAATTATATATGGATTTCTTTGATTTTTTTTTATTGGATACTGCTATAGTAATTTATTTTGTCTTGTCTAATATGTTTTTTTAGATTTATTTTATACTTCTAGATATGTTTGTTTGTTAGTTTGATCTTTGTCATTGAGTCATTTCTCCCAAGCCTTACCTCTAGTTTTTAACAAAGATCTTGTTTGTTTAGTTAGCCAGGGGGCATAGTTGGATTTATCCTTATTGTTCTGGGGAGGCAAGATGTTTAGGATATTAGGAAAGGTTGAGTTAAACTATTCAACTGCAGTATCTAAAGGGAGAGTTTTGAGTGGTGCCCAGTTGCATTTTTTTAAACTAGTTATGAAATCTTGTGGGGGGGGTGGTACATTTTTTCTTATCTCAGATTTGGTGGTAGGTGGTAAGATTTTGTGGATTTATTCAGTGTCAGAGCATGTTAAGTTGGAATATGGTCACTGAAGCTGTCTGGAAGACAGCCAAAGTGTAAGGATAAATTTGGTCTGTTTGTAAGGATGCAGTCCAGAACTGAATGTTTGTTTGATGTTTTGTCTACTCTAGTACAAGTTTGGATTGTTTGTGAGAAACCGTGTAGATTAATGTGTTCAGTGGGATTTTGAGAGTTTCAGGAGAGCCAGTCCAGATTAAAGTCACCCATTATAATTGTTTCCTGAGGGAGGGATGTTGTTGTCCAATTTAGGATGTGTTCTAGAGTAGTCAGATTGTTCCCAGGTGGGCCGTAGGCTCCCACTATGTTCAGATATTTCTTTGTATTAATTGTCAGTTTAGTAAACAGTATTTTGTTGCTGTTAAAGTTTGGGATGGGTAGGTCTAAAGTTTCTAAATTAAGATTTTTTTTGTACAGAAAGGCGGTATCACCAGCTATTTTCTGTTGTCTATCTAGCCTATGTATATTGTATCCTAGGGAAACAATTTTGTTGCTACAGATGTCTGGTTTTAGCCAGGTTTCTGTTATAAGGACTATATCTGCAGTATATAGAGCAAGGGTGTCATGCAACTCTTGAATTTTGTTCATGATGCTTCTGAGATTTATATTAAGTAGTAAATTAGTACCTTTTATGGGGAGAGTTACTAGTTGTTGGGGCTGGGTTGGGGTGTGCAGATCTAGATGGGTTATATTGGCTTGGGGCCAGGTTTGGGGTGAATTTTCCCACTATGTATGAACTGTGATACAATGCGAATTATAAAATTTAAGTACTTTGATATAAACTTATATTTCTGTATAACATTAGGTTAAGATTGCTGTGTGAGTAAGGTAAATTGTACATGGTTTATGCTTGTTCCAAATAGTTGGTGCTATTATTACATTTGCATACTTTAATTGTAGTGGGTCTGGGAAGGTGGTTGGGTACAGAGATTGTGTGTTAAGCTCTGTATGATAAGAGGTTATGTGAGCTGTAATAGACAGAAATAGTAGTATTGATGAGTATAAAGTTATCATATTGCTTACTACTCATGTTTCTAATCTGTCTAAGTTAAAGCAATAACGTTATGGGGGTAGGAATCATTGTTAGTTGTAACTGAGTTTTTATTTCTGGAGGATTTAAAACTATTATTTTGTCTGGTTATGACTTTTACATTAAAATAAGTAAGTAGCAGATAGTTAAGAAAGAGGAGTGTGATATATGGGAGTTAGTATGATACAATGTAATTGGATAATTGGAATTATATAAATATGGACTTTCTTTGTTGTGATTAGATTGCTTTATTCAGGGGGAGTGGTTATTTGGAAATAAGTGTAGGCATAGTGGGGGGCTGGGTGGAAAATGGGGGTAGGACAATATGATTATTATTCAAATATATTTGAAAGGATAGGCAAGTATATTCAAAAGAGCTTGCATGTCCTTAAACATCATATATGTGCAGAAGACTTAGCTGGTTATCTGCATGTTGTAGTCCAAGGTTTCATTTCCTTTCTTTATTTACATACTCTGTGACCATGGGCAAGTCATAAAAAGACAATGTGATCTGGACACCACTGAAAAGAACTGCTTGCCTAATGGGTGTTTCTCATAGAAAATAAAATAAAATAAAATTATTGTGGTGAAATGACTTGATAGTAATTTTTATAAAAATAATCAGAAACAGAGATCTAAAAGTATAAGTCAGATTTATGACAAGAAATGGTGCAAATTAATAAGTGAAATGCCAGCCTTTAATCAGACACTGGCACAGACTGTAATACCCAGTCTGAATAAGTTTGTAAAACACTGATCCTAAAAGTCACAGAAAAAAAAATTGTTGTGTGCATATTATTATGTATTCAGGGCACTATGTAATGCCATTGGGTCAAGCACTAATACACTGAATACAAAATCACAAAATCCTTGTTTAATGTATAACACATACAGAAGGTAATTAAGCTATGATTTTTTTGACTTGCGAAAAGTGAGTAATGATAAAATGCTTTGACAGCACAAATGTGAAAAAAAATATTCTTTCTGGAAAAAATCAAGGACAGTCACAGAGTCATGCTGTCATCATGACATTATTAATGTATTAACAGTCTTACCTCATAATGTCCTTTTCGTACATAGAGTACTATGATTACACTCAGAATTGGAAAAATTAAATCCTGGTTTAGTGCTCATATAGCAGAAGACCCAATCTTACCAACACATAGAAAGGTTATAAACAATTATTAAAAGTCAGGTCTCCACTAAAGGCAGAGAGTGCCATCCAGAAAACAGCAGCAGGACATGAACCGTCTTTGTTTCAACTTTTGTTTTTGCCTCCTGTCTGCCAAAGTAAATTCACTATTTTGATTGCAACTGCTTTCCTTACACAGAGACTACGTAAGGACAACATCCACTTCCCCAATACTTTACTGACTTTCAAAGACAGAATAACACATTGGTGCCTTCTGTGCAGAGTCTGCATGTCCTCCCTATGATCGCTTAGGTTTCCTCAGGGTGCTCCGATTTCCTCCCACATCCCAAAGACATGCTGTAGGTGGATTGGACACTCTAAATTGACCCTAGGCATAAGTGTGTGCGTGTGTGTGCCTTCTGTGGAAGGTTGGGCACCAGTCTGGCAAGTCGACACCGTAAAACTCCACTGCCAATCATGAGCGGACAGGTGATCCGCTGTGGCGACACCTAACTGGGAAAAGCCGAAAGAAGAAGAAGAAAGACAGAATAACACATTGATTTTTTTTTAATCTTACTTTTCACAAATTTTTACTCTATGAAACAGAAAAATGTCCATGCACTATAAAGAATTATGATCAGATCTGTGATTGTAACAAGGTATTATGCCTTCTCAACATGTATGCCAAAATTCACCTCTCGAGTTTCTGACTTGAGGCAAGTTTCTCGGCATCCATGTCTCAGATACATAATATACTTGTTACAATGGGTGACTCAATCATAATCTACAATGATGTGTTTATATTCCATCAACTGCTGTAATTAAATTAGGATTTACTGTAGTTAAGTGTGTACATCTCCTAATCTCACAGTAACTCGCTTTCAAATGAATACTGAAGCTAAACCGCTGATGCATGCTCAAATGAAGTAACAGTAGCTCTCCAGAGTCAGACAGACCATAAAATCAAACAAGCAGAAAGCCTAGGTTTCACTAGGAGCAATATGAAACAACCAAATGAGTGAATGTTTTAGTTACTGTTGTGAAACAAGGCAAGATTCATGAATATAAGTATCCCTGCAAAGAATTTAAGTAGTCCCATATGATACAGTAAAAGGATTTTATGCCATGCTGTGTAAATCAGTTCTTTCTTTATATTTGTATACATTATATGTAATGTATGAGCAAGCTTACCTTGCTATGTGATAACTACTGTTTCTCATCCCTACCTTCTCTCTTTTGCCTCCTTAAGTTACCTGCTCATCTTGTGCTTCCTGCACTAGTCTATAGGAGCATAAAGAACCCTCTCCAATTATCGGTGGCTCACCTCACTGAATAATCTACCCTACAATCCCTCTCTCAAGGACTCCAGTAAAGTATGTTTGTGGAATAATCCCTGACAGATAGACTTTCTACTATTGTACCTATACTACAGGGTTAGAAAAAGTCCTGAGCTAGGACAGCCAGCAGCCTCTACCCCCCCCCCCCCGCTGTACCTCACACACTCTTCCCATCCCCTTTTTAAAACTCCCTTTGTCTAACAACCTTTTCCTTGTTGTACTCTAACTCCCTCTCTTATCAGCCTTGCAATATCAGACCTGTCCACTAGGAGGCTTCCTTACCCCAGCTATTCTCTCTTTCTTATCTCTTATGCCCAGATACTTACATTAATTTTCTCCTGCTGTTCCTAAACTGCTGTTTAGTCCTCTCACTTTACCCTCTACTTCTACTGTCCACACCCACCTCTTTTAGGCTCAATTCTCACTACCCTTTTCCCACATCTGTCTCTTCAAACTTACCTTCTGGAGTCAGTTCTGCTGATTGTTTTTTGATAACTGCATCTGTATCTGTCTCAACCCGCTCCGTTCGCCCTCCAAGCTCACTAAGCTCCCCTCCCTACCTCCAAACACACCCTCCCCCAGAGGTCCTACTCTTATACTTACTTAACCACACCTCTTCCTCTTCCAATTACTTCTAGAAATTACTAGCCACACCTCTTCCTCTTCTCATTACTCTGAGAACACTTTACCACTTTTCATCTTCTCTCATATCTACCTTCTCTTAACACTCCCTTCTATCCTACAACAACCTTCACACTTCTCCATTTTCACCCTTTATACTTCCAAATTCTGCCTACATATATCCGATAGTAAATTTACACAATGTATAAACCACCACCCCATTATATGCCCTACTTTTATTCACACTATTACTAGTTCTTCCTCTAACCTTTGCCTACCTACTCGCCTCCTATGAATACCCAATACATCTAGACCATCACTATCCTAACAAGGAAACCAATCCTCTATACCTACCACTCCTTGTTAACCATGCTAATATAACATCTTTACCCAACTACCTACTTGCAAAGTATCATAGAATACTACATATTAAATATAACACACTTAATCTCAGGAAAAATCTACTTGTATACAACAAATTTCCAAACCCAAGCTATATAGGATTATTACTCTCAATAAAAGATGGTGACATCCACCCTAACCAGGCCCAACAAGAACTCCTAGTACTCTCCACAGCCAAAATCACTACCCTATTGATTCCCTTAGTAAAACATCTAACTCCCTCCAAGTAGCCCATCTTAATATATGTAGCATAAACAACAAAGTATCTCAACTCCAAGCTCTAGTAGAAGTATATTCCTTTGATATCCTCTGCTTAACAGAAACATGGTTAAAACCTGCTACCAAAGACAATGAATTCCTGCCACCTGGATATAACATACTAAGACTCGACCGATTAGCCAGGAAAGGAGGAGGGGTAGCTATTCTATTTAAATCAGGCTTACAGTTAACCACCTACAACTGTAAAATACCTCTTGATTCCAATGCAGAAATTCTCATCTCCAAACTTCATATTATCAATGCCAAATCCATCTATATCATCTGTATGTATCTTCCTCTTGGTAATAACATTGCCACCATGGAAAATATTCTTTGCTGGTTATCCCAACACTTGCCCCAAGAAACCATAATCCTAGGAGATATAAACATTGACTGGAACTGCAACTGTAGCAGCCTCCCTACAACCCACATTAACCTATATGTTTTTTCTCAAACCATTACATCCCACACCAGGATCAGTAAAGCTAACCAGAAAGCAAGAATATTAGACTGGATTCTCATAAGCCATCACCCTCACAATTATGATTGAGGAACCCTCCCTGATGATATAAGTGACCACTCGCTTACCTATATTATCAGGCATAAAACCCATACTCCCAATCCAACATCTGTCAGAAATATCAGATCAAAAAGAACCTTAACCCTGAGCCAATTGGTCTCCCTTAAAACACCTCCCTTTAGAAGAAGCCATCAATTACTTTAACTCTAACTTCCTTGCCATTCTCAACCAACATGCTCAAACCAGATTAATTAGAATTAAAACCAAGTCTGCCCCATGGCTTTCAAAAGTAACCAAACACAAAATGCACCTTAGAAATAAACATTGGGACAAATGGAGAATTACTAAAAACCCTGTTCACCAACAAACCTTTAGACAGTTAAGAAATGACACTAAGAAAGTTATACTCTCTGATAAAAGAAATTACTACCTACAATTTCAACAAACTAACCAAAACAACACACAAAAATTCTGGACTAGCATTAACCAATTACTCCACCCAGGTCAATCCACCACACCTAACCCTCAAAATACTGACCATAATAATCCCATGAATACAGCCAATACATTCAATACCTTCTTTTATAATACTATCCAAACACTAGCTAGTCAGCTATCACCTAATAACTTCACTTTACCTTCATATAACTCTACCTCACCCCCTCCTTTACATTTGCAACCTGTCCCAACTACATATATTCTAATCCTCATACAAAAATTAAAACCATGCTCTCCCTCAGCAGACCAACTACCTGCTGATTTTCTACAGCTATCAGCCAAAGCTATAGCATATCCCATTTCCATTCTGATAAATAGGACTATTACCGAAGGTCACATACCTAGCCTATGGAAAGTCTCTCATATTATCCTCCTCCAAAAAGGCGGACACTCCATTGAGCACTCCATCTACTGCCCTATTGCCCTTCTTTCACCTTTGGCAACGATCATGGAGAAATGCATCCACAGGCAGTTACTTGACCACTTAACCCAAAATAACTTACTTTCCAGCTGTCAACATGGTTTCAGACCCTCACACAGCACTACCACTGCCCTCCTTTCCTTTACAGATTGCATAAACAAAAACCGCAACCTTAATAACCTTTCCTCAGCACTATTTATTGACCTGTCCAAAGCATTTGACATGGTTAATTATCAGATTCTCATCAACATACTCGAATCCCTATCATTAGATGCACCTTCCATAAAATGGTTCCAGTCCTACCTAGATAAAAGACAACAGGCAGTAATCTGGCATAAGACTCTTTCTATCCTCCAACCAGTAACTCTAGGTATCCCTCAAGGGTCCATACTGGGACCCCTCCTCTTCTCAATATTTATTAATGACCTTCACTAGCCATTCCCCAAGCCACATGCATACAATATGCTGATGACTCCACAATTATATGCTCGGCCAAATCCACATCTGAACTTCTCTCTCATACCCAGAAGGCATTTAACACAGTTGAACAATGGTTCACACAGCGTTGCCTTCTTTTGAACCCCCAAAAAACTAAACTCCTCCTCTTTAATCCGACTCATAAGTTCCCTCCATTTGACTTCTCAGTTACATCCACCAATGGTACCATTATATCACCAGACCCCACCATTGATAACAATCTGAACTTTGACATCCATATCAATAATACTACAAAAACTGTCAACAAAAAACTTGGCTCCTTCTATAGGATTAAACCTTACCTTTCCCCCACAGCTAGAATAATCATAGCTCACACTCATCTAATCTCTACACTCCTCTATGCCTCACCTATTTTTACTAATCTTTCTAAAAAATAACCTCAGCAAACTAGAAACTTCCTACAATAACATTGCTAGATTTGCAACAGGAAACCCTTACAGAACCCACCATTGCATAAATATAAAGCAGCTTGGATGGCTGGAACTACAAAACATGATTAAATTCCATCAACTAACCATTGCCCATAAAACTCTTTATAAACCTTCCAGTACTCCTATTCTATCTACCCTCATCACTCCATATACAAATCTGAAGTCCCTACGTTCCTCACACAAAAATCTTCTACACACCACTAAACCTAACAACAACACTGGTGAATCTCTCTTCTCTAATGCTGTCGGAAACACCTGGAATCTTCTCCCAGTGACCTTTCCTCTCTTCCCTCTCTATCACTCTTCAAAAACAGACTGAAACTCTACCTTAGAAGACACTGGTTGTGCCCCTGTACTAAACCTGACTAGGCATCTATCCATCTGATTAAACTTAGCTCTGCCCATCCCAGACTACTCATGAACTATTATATATTCCTTTTACCTATAAATACAGATTCCCTCCAAAACTACACTGTGTCCAGTCTCTGTAAATACTTCCTACTGAATGATTTCTTTATTTTTATATAATTAACCTGTCTTCTCTTTTGACTTTAGTCCTTCTGTTTATGTTATTATACCTGCATATTGCATAGTATAAGCATTCTTGCACTATAAGTACTTCATTTTTGTCCACACAGAAGTTTCCGTTGTAACCTGTAATATGCATTGTATATAATGAATGTTGCTATTTAGTAATTTTTTTCTTTTGTACCTGGAATCTGCATTGTTTATTATGAATATTTTTATTTAGTCATTTTTTGTTTATCGATTGCTAAGTTTTTCATTTATCTGTCTCGGAGCTTATCTCCCCAGGCCTCTACTGAAAATGGGCATGTATTCAGTTAGACTAGCCCTGTCAACAAATGTAAAATAAAATAAATAAATAAATAAATAATCATCCCTTCATGTGTCATTTGAGTCATTCACAAGAAAGATGGCAACCTACCATATGAATCTCAAACTACAAGTTAAAGTTATGAAAAAATACTACTTTCAGAATATACTGAGTGGTTATACTGATTTATGAAAATAACTTATAACAAGCATAAATAGTGCAGTCTACCTAAACTAAATGATCTCAGAAAACTATAGCTTTGTTAAGACTGATCATACTCCATAGACTGGAATCATCACATAATGATCACGGGCTCATTACTGTCTCATGCAACACTTCATCAAGCTACAGTATACTTTTCATTGAGCAGCTAGAACATCTTACAGAATGAGATGCTAGCATAAAAGGAGAAATTGAAATACAAAGCATTAAATATTAATCAATGAACCTGATAAAACATCATCTAATATTTAGCACAAACAAAACAGAATAGAGGAAGGGACGGCACAAACAATAACTCTGCATACAAGCTCAGCTTTGATATTGCAGGCATGTAGACTCTTCTAGTTAACATAGATTCATAGATTAGTACTAAGCTAACTGCCCTTGCGAGCCATTTTAAGCTTAGCCAATTATCCTTTGTGAGACTCAAACCCTGCACCTTGTGTTTGTAAGGCAAACACATTAACCATTAGGCCACCCTTCCAACAATTAAAGACATATAGATAAGCAACCTTCTGGAGAGTAACTAAACCAATAAGCTATTATTTTAGAATATTGGTCTCCATACCTGAGGAAGATACAAGCACAAACTATCACCCCCCCCATGAGATATATATCTTTTTCTAAGCCATGCATTGCTCCTTTCCTCCATTTGTTGAATTGAGAAGGACAGCCATTTAACTCACATGATTTATTGTCCTTTAACCTAGCTAATGCCTAAGTAACCTCAGAGTAACTTATGGATTCCATATGCTCTTACCTTTCTGCCTGCCTAATTGGGCTGCTCCTGGAGGTAGAGAATACCCAGTTAAATAAGTCAGTGGCTACAACAGACCTATATAAAGACAGATCTACTACAAGTGCACTTGTACAATAAGCTTGTGACTGGTATTGGCAAGTGCCCTAACTCCCACTGAATCGATTTCCATAAAGTTTACAAAACCTAAGCACCCTTTCCAGAATCCTGACGCTAACCTGCAAAACTCTCGCTCATTCACTAAACCTAATCTACCAATCAATCTGTAAAGGTAAAATCCCTTTCTCCTCTCCACCATAAACCTAGCAGTCTGGCCCCTCCTTTCTCTCTCCCTTATGACAACATTCCCCTTCACTCCCTAACCTTAATCTGATAAATTGCTCCTTACACATAAATCCCCCCTCCTTTCAACTACTTTCTGATCATTCCCTAACTCTAAAATCCCCCACTCCTTCTTAACCCTAACCTTCTGCTAACTTCCAGTTGTTCCATAAACCTAAAATCTCCCTCCCTTCCCTAGTCTTTCTCTACCACAGTGCCTCCATAAACCTAAAATCTTACTCCCACCTCTAATCCTATTGTCCTGATCACTCCTTAATTCTAAAATCCCCCTCCTTTCCAATACCTTCCTATCACACCCTAAACCTAAAATACCCCTTGCCTCCTTAAGCCCAAATGTATGCTTTCAATTTATCCTTAAACCTAAAATCCAATTCTTCTCCCTAACATGTTGCTATCTAGATCACGCCTTAAATCCCCCTTCTCTCTTTAAACCTAACCTTTCAGTCCCCTTTGATAACTTAAAATCCCCCTTCCCTCTCAAAGCTTCCTGTTTTGCAGCAGGTACTTGATTGCATCTGACTGTTGTGTCAGCTGCTTCTCTAAACTCACATTTGAGTTTGAGCACCTATTTGAGCAGGTGGGTAGAATAACAGCTAATGAAGTCCCTGACTGTCCGTCACGGGAATCCGAGCAACTAGGGCTCAAGCAGCTGCTCAGATATAAAGAGGTACAAAGAGGTATAAAACGTGCATAAAGGCTGACACTGCCTCATCATCAGACATTATGTTTCCTCACTGATTAAGACCTAGTCAAATGGAACTTCTAGGCAGCTACTGCTTATAAAATAACTTTGTGCATTTGGGGCACCCTTCTCTGTCCAGCCACCAGTATTGTCCTTTCTTTCATAACTCATCTTCTACTTTTTTACACTATTTTACACGATTTTTTTATAAATATGGGGGTCAAAGTTGTGGGTGCGTGCTAATTTAATGCGAGGTTGTACCTGCACAGATTTAAACTAAACTATCTTGTCCCATAGAAAGTGCATTGTTCAACTAATTTAAGTTTTCTCAATGTGATTTTTTTCATATAGTCATCAGAGTACAGTATGTTTCTGCACATTCTACAATAATTTGGACTATAATGACTTTAAGTCAGTACTATGCCTCTTCACAGCAGCAATGTCTATGCCAAAAAGCAACCATCTAGAGACAATATTCATAACCAGAGGCAATTTTTGCTTAATAGCATCTTGTATTCCTGTATGAATGCTTTAGCTTTTAATACTTCTGCAGTGTTAGGGAAACTATTAGATACTTCTTATGTACTCTCTTCAATGAGCATTGTTGAATATGCTTTAGGGAACATAGGAGATGTCCTTTGTTTATATTCAGCCCTATTTTTTCATGTAGGCAGCCTTATTTTTCCATGTAAGCAAAGTGTATCAGGATGTGATTGGCTAACATACTGAATATCTTATTTATTTTCAATTGGAGTTAAAGTCATATTGAAGTGAATGATCAAAATTCATATCACTAAGGCTAAAAATAATACTTTAATGAGTTAAATCATAGCATTGCATGCTATAAAGTGAAAGTATGAGACAAACAAGTTTCATCTAAATCAAAAAAGAGGTTCTTAATGCATTGTGGTGGCATTTATGCCCTGTCTGAAAAACCATTGTCTTAAACCTTGTCTTGCCAGAAGTGGCAAAGTAATGTTCAGCATGTGAAGGCCATATGAAGGCCACTAAGCCCCACAAAAATGTTACTCCTTTAATGGAGCTCTTCTACCATTACTTTTTAACCTTCTGCTGGAGAGGTCACAGTTTCACAGTTTCAAGAAGCACTTTTAATATAGAATTAACATGAACTGTAATACTGTCGAATGCTCTCTTCAAATTCAGCAGGACAAATTTGTAATTACTTTTAACAAAAAAATAAATAAATAAATAAAGAAAGGAAAAATAAAAAAAAAAAACAGTAATGTCTGCATAGCTTGCAAATATCCTACACTAGTATTTACTTATATATAGTATGAAAAATGTTCTTCACAGCAGTTTTGAGATCATTCTTTTTTGATTTCTTCAGCTCAATGTAATCTCTTTTGCATGCTCTGATTTTGTATATAATTACATATTTTTCTTGTGTAAGTAGATTAAATAATTTCTGAGAAATAACAGAATATCCGTTCATTTCTTGCTGAATATAGTTAATATTCAGGCCCCAGTCTTGTTGTGTCCAGATATCCAATCTTGCTTTTAGAGGCTGAGGAACACACATTCCCACAAAGTTTGATTTCTTTGTTAATGTAAGTAATATATTCCTTAAGCGCATTATAGTGTATTGTATCTGAAGGAACCTGCCAGCAATGCACTTTTAAATAAACAATATAAATGCTGACACATTCTTGTTGCAGGCACCATTAAAAAGATAACATCTGGAAACACATATTTCATTGTGTATTATACTGCCTTTCAGAGTTTTTTATTTCATATGAATGAATACAGCAAGTTATTATGTTAGAAATCATTACCATGGCTTTAATGTGCATAGTCATTACACAGGTAAGAAGACAGGCTACTATGTTTAACATGCATGCTAATGATTAATGTCCACACACTCTGACTTGAGATTTAGTTCCCTTACTATAGTATTTCATAAATATAAAGAAAGCATAAGACACATAGCTTATTACTTCATACAGTGAACTTTTTTTGAAAGGTGCAAACCAGTCGCTGAATAACATTAACAACTCATTGTGTAACCATTTAGAGGTTTGTAGGTTCATAGGTGATTGCTAGGCTAATGGCACAAGAGCCTTTACAAGCCTAATATAATACCCAGGATATGGCAGTATTATATCTTAATTCCCCAGATATGGGATGGGGTAGTATCAGGGTAATGGGTCTTTGGGTGTTGGAGCTGTCAGTCATTTTAGAGACTGCCTCTTTAATTATTTAATGATTGAATAATTCTTGAAGAATTAATGATGAATAATGAAATAACAATTCTGCCACTTTAATGATTGTACTGAAATGATTGTAAACTGTAGGATGTAATGAAACAAACAAACAAAAACAAAAAAAAATAGTTGTAGATAATCTAAGTGGTTAATTGGCTTCCCTGCGATTGCTTGAGGCGATATTGTTTCAATGACAGTTGCTTGTTGAAAAAAAAAAAAAAAAGCAGATGAATGGCATAACACCAAATGCTGTTTCCCATAGGAAATCATTGCCGATGCAATTTCCAAGTGTGTGCCACAATGATTCACTTGTTTGGGAGATTTCTCTCTTCTTCAAGTTGGTGCAACTCTGGACTTGATGTATATAAGTTCAGGGGGTGAAGAAATTAAAAATAATTGCCTTATATAATATATAATTGTATATATATAATTATATATATATATATATATATATATATATATATATATACATATATACAATTATATATAAATAATTGCCGGATTTATGCCTTATATTTATGGTCTGCTCTTCATCTAATTTGTGGTTTTCTGGCAAATCACTGAGAACTGGAGTCACTAAATATTGATAGACTTTTGAGTTTCAGATTTTGTATCCTTCAGAAGATGCATGCTAATGTAAAATCTGTTATTCTAGCAACTCTCTAAGTCTGTAAGCGCAACACTTAAAGTCTGCCCCTACTTTTGGGCATTTGCCCCTCTATTATTATCAGCTATGTCCAGATGTTTTGTATTAAGAGGCTGAGAGGTATGATGAGAGGCATAATGTATACCACTAACAAAAGCAAACATGGCAGCATGCTTCAGCAACATACGATTAGTGAGCTGGCGCATGTTGGCAGAATTTCACAGTGTATATGACCTTTACTGATGCTGTGATGATGGGAGTAGCATTCATATTAGCAAGACATCATGTGAGGTTTTGATATCCGCAGTGCTGCTTGTCATTGTCTTCAGCACCACAGAAGACTCCACCAGTGACTAACATATCATCCCTTCCATGACCAGGACATCATCAACTGCTATCATCAGGACAGAGACACCATACAAGAATTAAACATATGCTTCCCTCACACAGAATCACAGGAGAAGCAAGGAATACCGAACCTAGTGAAAATAAAGGCTGTGTAGCATTAACTATCTTTACTGTGAGATCTTTCAAAGTCTGACAATGGAAACATTAGCAGCTGACTAGGTTTCAGCCTTGTGACTCCTACACAAGTTTTTTTGATGTGATGCTGTGACATGTGGGTGACAAGTTGTGGTATTAATGGACAACAAAGAAACGAAGCAGCATTATATGGGCATTCAACAGTGAGTGTTGATGGAGAAGTACAGAGAAGGTCATAAGGAGTTGCATTGTGTTTTTGTAGACTGAGAGAAAGCATATGACAGGGTGCCTAGAGAGGAGTTATGGTATTGTATGAGGAAGCCTGGAGTGTTAGAGAAGTATGTAAGAGTGGTACAGGATATGTACGAGGGTAGTGTGACAGCAGTGAGGTCTGCGGTGGGAGTGACAGATGCGTTTAAGGTGAAGGTGGGATTACATCAAGGATCAGCTCTGAGCCCTTTCTTATTTGCAATGGTGATGGACAGGTTGACAGACGAGATCAGACAGGAGTCCCCATGGACTATGATGATTGCAGATGACATTGTGATCTGTAGTGTGAGTAGGGAACAGGTGGAGGAGACCCTGGAGAGGTGGAGATATGCTCTAGAGAGAAGAGGAAGGAAGATCAGCAGGACTAAGACAGAATATATGTGTGTGAATGAGAAGGAGGATAGAGGAATGGTGAGGATGCAGTGAGTAGAGGTGGCGAAGGTGGATGAGTTTAAGTACTTGGAATCAACAGTTCAGAGTAATGGTGAGTGTAGAAGAGAGGTGAAGAAGAGAGTACAGGCAGGCTGGAGTGGATGAAAAAGAGTGTCAGGAGTGATTTGTGACAGACGAGTACCAGTAAGAGTGAAATGGAAGGTCTACAAGAGGGTAGTGAGACCAGCTATGTTATATGGGTTGGAGACAGTGACATTGACAAAAAGGCAGGAGTCAGAGCTTGATGTGGCAGAGATGAAGATGTTAAGATTTGCAGTGGGTGTGACGAGGATGGACAGGATTAGGAATAAGTATATTAGAGGGTCAGCCCAGGTTGGAAGGTTTGGAGACAAAGCCAAAGAGGCAAGATTACATTGGTTTGGACATGTGCTGAGGAGGGATACAGAGTATATTGGGAAAAATATGCTAAGAATGAAGCTGCCAGGTAACAGGAAAAGAGGAAGGCCTAAGATAAGGTTTATGAATGTGGACAGAGAGGACATGCAGGTGGTTGGTGTGACAGAGCATGATGCAGAGGACAGAAATAAATGGAAACAGTTGATCCACTTTGGTGACCCCTAACAGAAGCAGCCAAAAGAAGAAGAAGCCTGAGGATTTGTGGGCCAATGACTGTGCCCAATTTAATACCAAGGCATAATCTGCTCAAAATTATGTCCAGTATATCAAATAGAAGGACTTACCTCTATCAACTACCAGATTGAGTGCAGTTCAAAGGGCCTTATATACAATGTATCTGTTTACCATGCAGGCACTTCCCAATCATTCCCAAATGCAAAAAAGTGCCACATAGTAGTGTTCAGCAAAAACAGTTGCTCCCTCCTCATATATTACAAATTGCACTCCTCATCATATAGAGACAGTCACTATATCTGGGTGCTTAGGGAGACAATTGTTTCTCATTCGACTGTAGTATTTCCACCAAAATCAGGAAATCCTTCTGTTTGTTTCAATTAATTGCCAAGAAGATATTTCCAAGAGCCAAAGATGCCATCCTCCCCTGTATTCTTCCCTTAATGTACTCATCATAGAATAGAAGACCCCATTTTGTATTGTACAAATCCAGACATAACACCCATCTGGAAATGCCCCAAAGATTTCTAACAAGGAGGGTTAAAGGTCTTAAATCCTTCATCTATCCCAATATATTAGCACAACTCTCCTTATACTCGATGAGTTGTTCCAACACGGCCTGCGTCTAGCTTTTCCAGCCATGAATATCAAATCTATTTTACCTCATATATCTTCATAAAACAGTGCAGCTATAAACAGCCTCACTAAGGACGTACATCTACACCAGAGCATGACTTAGATTAACTGGATGGATAGGTTCCTAACACAGGATATTCCGAGCCTGTGAAATAAGTTGCCACTACAGGAGAAACAAACTGCTGCTTCGGCTACCTTTAAACCTAGACTTCACGACTGGATGGGTAGACACAAATTCACACCAGGATTATCATTTAAAGTCCTGCTTGATTTGTAAGGTAAGCAGTATTAAGCGCTTGATAAAGTTGGCAAGAACATTTAAGTTCATATACTTAAAGATCTATATATGGCCAGGCATCTTATCGTCCCTGGGAATGTTTGTCTAATATTATTCCTGTGTTTCTCTGTTCCCACAAGTAATAGATGTCTGATGTATACCAAAGTTTTGTGTGGGGTGACTTTCAGCTGGGTCAGCTACTCACACATGCCTTAATAAGCTGATCCCATGAACATCTGTAACAGGTCAATTTTAATGGTGTCTGCTGTTTTGTGATGCAAATGATGCAATCTGCACCTTAGAATTCTGGCTGATTACCCCTATCTGCAGCCACCAGACTACGTTGGAGATGATGTATAACACCACATTATCATAGATACAGAACATCATCAAACGTGTTCTCAGAGTATTGAAAGTCCCTTTCAACTACTTGAATACATCAGGTGGTGCACTGCAATATTGTTTGGAAACATGAAGCAAGACACATGACCTATCAGGATTATTAGACTCACTATTTAACAATAGCCTCCAGACAGGCTACATGCTATGTGAATGGAAAACTGCAATGGTCATCCTTCTAAACAAGGGTGGGCCATCTATTGACCCCAGTAAATACAGACCTACAAGTCTGACTAGTTACATGTGCAAAGCCATGAAAAGAATTATTATGGAGGTGATTAACATTGATACAGGAAATCTTCAGACACTAGATTTAACCCAGTTTGGTTTCGTTAAGGGTAGGTCATGCCTACCCATCCTGGTAGACTTCTTTGAGAAGGTCATCAGAGCAATGGACGTGGGAAAAATGCTGCATATTGCCTGCCTTTACCTGGCCAAGGCATTTGATACAACACCCAATTCGGGCAATGTACGCAAACACATAGAATCCATATGTCACTTGCTACATAACCTGTTGGCTCTCAGACACCACCCAAGAAGTTAGGATTGGGAAGTCCACCTCCAAAAAGAGGACTGTCACTAGATGAGTCCCTCGGCATTCTGTGCTAGTTCTGCTCTGTTTTGCCATCTACTTCTCTGAAGTCAAGACAAACAAAAAGTGTCTCTGACTGACCAAGTTTATAGGTGATTGCAAACTAGGTACAGTGATAAAAACATTAATATCCTCCAAGAAGAATAGACTCAGAAAAAAAATGATACCACAGCCATAGTCTTAAACCTATTGCCAAGATAAGCATAATAGTATCCTTGCACAAGTCAGGTAGCCCTGGAAATTACCACATTGACAATACACTCCTAAGAGTTGACCAGCAGTCAGGGATTTGGGTTTGCATGTTGACAGTATCCTTGCCTTCGACAATCATGTGTCTATGGTAGTAAGGAAATCATTGTATCTAGCACAACTCATAAGCAAGGGTATGGCATCTAGGTCCAAGGAAGCCATCATTCCACTGAATTTTGCCCTTATCAGACCAAGAACTGAGTACAACAAATCCTTCACTATGTACCTGACCATGCGCATATAACAAATGGAACATCCACTGAGATTCCTCACAAAAAGGATACATCATGTAAATAACATAGGTTCAGAGGTAAGTACTAGGCTAGCTGCTGTTGTGGGCCATTTTAATCATGGACAATTTCCTTTTTTTGTCCTCAAAATAACCTATACAGTTTGCTCATAGATTAGTCTTACCCATCCCATGGTCAATCAGTATATATTACCCCTAATAAGAATAGCTGGGATCATACCCATGGTTAAGTTAAAGCATTTAGAAGCTGTGTCTGTCCAATAGTAGTACAGGGTCAGTTCTGGGATATATTTTTTGTTTCCAATCCATAGCTCCAAGTTATGCTTGAAAATGAGCAGGTATGAACTTTGTTTTATGTGGATATGAAGAGTCTGTTCCATAGCAGTGGTATCCTCTGCAAAATATACCTGTCTCTCCAAACCATACTATTGATGTGGCAGAAGATATATAGATTCCTAGACCAAGGATTTCTGATGTCATTTCACTTACTGATGTGCAGTAAATCCATCGGTAATGGGTTGTATGATGTCTTGTATGTCAGACACAGGTCACCTCTAAGCAGTCTGTAAGTTACCGAGTTTAGTGGTAGAGCTTTGAGTCAGTCCATGTAGGGCATGGTGGTAAGGCCTTGTATTCATGTAGTATGGTAGTTCTGTGGTGGCCCAGTTGTTGCATGTGTCTAGACAGATACCTGCCAAAGAGGGCATTATATTAAATGATTGGCCTAATGAGGGATGAGTAAAGGGAAACAATGGCATCCCTAGATCTAGACACAATCCCTTTGTTTATAAGCTGTCCAATATAGAAAGAGTTTCTTACAGCAATATCATTTTCCACATACGCTGTCAAATTCAGAACAACTGGGCCAACTCTTAGGAGTGTACTACCAATGTGATAGTTCCCTAGGGTAGTTAACTTCCCAAAGGATCCTAGGTTCATACCAAGCTAATGGATACAAGGGCATTTTTAAGCCTAGACATGCATCCCAAATCTCTGACAAGTTCTTGTACCCTTGATAAGTATAAGCCGGGGCTTGGAAGATGAAACAAGGGGGTTCCTGTGTCCATTACTGACATAGGTGCCAAACTAGGGATGAATTTAATGTTTCTCATCCAACTTTAAAATTTACACTTGAATTGGGTGAGGGAGGATGTGGAGCCTGTTCCAGAGGGGTAGTCTTTGGGATACATATCTGTTTCTACTGCAGGTCCTGTTTAGATCATAGACAAGGTTTAAGTCTTTAGAATGGATATCTCTGGTACTGTTTGTTTTGTGGATATGCAGGGGGGTCCATCAAAGTGAGGCCTGACAATGCCTTGTATGTCAGGTATAGATCTCCACTCAACAGCTTGTAGGAGACAGAATACAGGGATATGGCCTTAAAGTGGTGTGCATAGAACATGTTACTTATGCCCTGTATTCTTTTAGTTAGGAATTTCTGTAGACATTCCAGTTGTTGGATATGCCTATTTCGGTACATATCAAAGGGGTCATTATACTCAATGGTAGGTCTGATGAAAGCTGAATACAGTGGAACAATTATTTACTTGGACCTAGATGTCATACCTTTGTTTATAAGTAGCACAACATAGAATTATTTCCTCACTACTGTAGACACATGATGGTCAAAGGCTAGCTTACTTTCTATGTGTTTTCCCAGGTTCCTGACTATCGGGTCAACTCTTATGTGTGTTTTCAATATGATAGTTACCAGGGGTGGATGACTTCCCAAAGGATACTATTGTGCATTTTTTGGAATGTAGCTTTAGTCTATAGCTCAGATACTAGTTATTTGTCTGTATCAGCCATTCCTGGAGAACATTTGTGTCAGTAAGGGGATTCAAAGACAGCTTTTAATTTGCAATCATCTTCAAATTTAGTTTGCCAGAGGCCATTGACTTTGGCCTTGAAGTCAGAGAAGTAAATGCCAAAAACTAGCGCCCCCTGACCTGATCCCAGAGGAACTTCACTTGTGGCTGGCCTCTTTGTAGAGGTGGACTCACCAATTCTAACTTCCTGTATCCAGTGTGAAACATTCTGCCCTCATCCATTGCTTTAGTGACCTTCTCAAAGAAGTCCACCAGGTTGAGTAGACATGACCTGCCCTTAACAAAACCAAACTATGTTGGGTCCAGTGTTAACCATTTCCATGATAATTCTTTCCATGGATACAATAATGTATTTTTCAGCATTTAGTTTCAGACCACAATTTTGATACCAGTTATTTATTTGAGTCAAACCTTTCTGCAGGATGGTTATGTCATTTGCGGAATGTATGACTGCTCCTACCTTGTAGTCATCTGCAAACTTAGTCAGACAGAGTCCTTTGGTGTGGCTTTTACTTAAGGAAAGTAGATGCTAAACAGGAGAGGTCCCAGCACAGAACCTTGGGGACTCCAGTGGTGACTGGGCTCTTTTCTGGAGGTAACCTCACCTATTTTGATTATTTTGACATGTCTTAGCTGGATAGCCTCATAGCTCTATATTGCTGTGCTTGGTCTCCTAGAGACTGTTAAGAGGCAATCTTTGCCTAACGTATGAAGCATCCTTGCATCTCACTCTGATAGACCTTCTGCATATTCACAATACAAATATTATCAGAATTACTTGAACAAGGGACTTAAACCTTGCTTGCAACATACATAGGACATGCTGGAGGGACAGGTATGTGTCTCAGAGACTACCGCTTCTCTGAAATAGGCTTCCCATCCATACAAAGCAAAGTTGTTCTCCTAACCCAATACAAGCATAACTTGAACCAATGGATAGAGAATCAGAAATGTACCCCTAATTTGACTCTTACATCCCTAATGGGCAGAAACAGCCTGTAAATACTTGACTACCCAAACCCAAGCCTATCTATACCTGTTAGCATGTTAAGATTCCTAAAACTTGTCAGATATATTTGGCATGCATGGCTAGGCTTGAAAAGGCCCCTGAGGTCATTAGACTAGTGTACACCTATGAAACAGTGGACATCATACTGTACTAGGACAGCAACAACACTGTGGGGACACCATAGCTCAACCAAGCATACCTGTGGCAGTAGCAGATAAAGACTAGCATTAGAAGTCATTGGAGCAACTAGATGCAACAGTACCCTGCTTAAGGCAGAGTAAGATTCAATACACTGTAGCACTTGCAAAGAGGCAGAATCTGGTCCACAAATATGGGCCATGATAAGAAGAACATGGAATAAATCTAATGTATGCAATGGCTGCACAGTACAATGCTTTTGCTGGCCAAGTTGTGCATTAGACATTGCCATATTCAAACAGGTTGGGGAGGCAGGCCCAATCATCACATACCTTTCAACTGTACAGATTTTATCAGAATGTCCAGATTTTTGCTTCATATTTTTAGTCTGCTTCTCATACAATTGTGGTTTTCTGGAAAATCGCTGGCAAGTCATTGTGGGTTGAAGTCAGGAAATAATGACAGACATTTGAGTTTCAGACTTTATACCCTTCAGAAAAGCCATGCTAATGCAAAACCTGTTAATCTATCAATTTTGTAAGTTTGCAAGAGGAATGTTTAAAAAATGTCCCTATTTTTGGCTCCCTCCGCCAATTATTGATAGCTTTTTCCAGATTTCTTTCTCTAAAAGCCTGAAAGGTATGAGTCATCATCATTTGTACAGTGGGGTGAGCCAAAGAGACAGGGGAAAAAATGCTAATACATGTAGAAAGGTCATGGGTGGTGAGTATGATAGCTATGTTCATGGCTATGAGATTGGAGGATTCAGGGATTTCATTGTCCAACAATAAGTCGATGTTCTTACTTGAGATGAATGCTGGCCAGCTCTATCATAGGTTCCTAGGTTCATAGGTTTATACTAGGCTATCTGCCCTAAGGCATTTATAAGCCTAGCCCAAAGTTTTGCGGCTTACGCCACCCCTTATGTTAAAAAATACTGTGACCATTAGTTTGTTGTGCCTCTGTCCAGCAGTGACACAGAGATGATTCCTGGGGTAAACCTATGATCTCCTATCCACCGGTCAAGATTTCTCTTGAACAGAGCCAGCGAGGTGCTCTGCCTCACATGGACCGGGATTTTATTCCACAGCATAGGCAGTCTCTGGGTGACAAATCTATCCCTCCAGCATGTCCTATTTATATCCGTGCTAAGGTTTAAGTCGCTTGCTCTAGTGGATCTGGTAGATTTGGATTTTTTGAGGTGGAGCATGTCCATTAATTCCGGGTTGGACATGGCCTTGTATGTCAGGCACAGGTCACCTCTGAGCAGGCGGTATGCGACTGAATAGAGTTGGAGTTTCTTCAGTCTGGCAGCATATGACAGATTTTGGAGTCCCTTTATCCTTTTGGTGAGGAACTTTTGGGGTCTCTCCAATTGCTGCAGTTGTCGGGTGAGATACATCCCGATTGGGGCATTGTACTCGATCATTGGTCTGATAAGTGAAGAGTACAGGGGAACAATGACCTCACTTGATCTGGATGTGAATCCCTTCATGATCAGGTGGGCAATGTAGAAGGTCTTTCTAACCACTTTAGCAATGTGAGTGTCAAAAGAAAGGCCACTGTCAACCTGGGTCCCCAGGTCCCTGATAACCTCTTCTGTGCTTTATGGATTGCCACCTATATGGTAGCTTGGGGTTACCTTGTTTTTCACGAAGGGTATGACTATACATTTTTTGGCATTTAACTTCAGGCCATGGCTCTGGCACCAGTTATCAGTTTCCATGAGACCCCTCTGAAGGATATCTGTGTCCGATGTACTTTCCAGTATGGCGCCCAGTTTGCAGTCATCTGCAAACTTTGTCAGCCATAGTCCTCCTATGTTTGCCTGTACCTCTGAGAAGTAGATGCCGAACAACAGGGGGCCAAGGACTGAGCCCTGTGGGACACCACTTGTGACTGGCTTGGAGTCTGACATGGCACCAGCAACTCTAACCCTGTGGGTTCTGTCCTTTAGCCAGTTTGCAACCCATCTTGTGACATATGGGTTTACATTTAAGCTGGTAAGTTTCTATATAATACACGAGTGGGGTATTGTGTCGAAAGCTTTTGCAAGGTCAAGGTAGGGTGTATGGACTGCATTTCCCTCATCAATGGCCTTGGTGACTGTTTTGAAGAAGTCAACCAAGTTCAAAAGGCATGATCTGCCCTTGACAAAGCCAAACTGGGTCGGGTCCAATGTCTGCAAGTCCCCTATGTCTTTGTTTATGAGTTCCATTATGATCCTCTCCATAGCTTTGCAGACCAGGCTTGTTAAGCTTATGGGGTGGTAATTACCAGGGTCCGTAGAGGCGCCGCCTTTGTGGAGTGGGACCACAGTTGCCGTACGCCACTCCTTGGGCACGTATCCTGTGGTAAGGCTAAGATTAAACAGCTGCCTTATATGCGGGTTTAGTTCCTCGTTGAGTTCGTGTAGCACACAGCCGGGGACACCATCTGGTCCCATTGATGCTGTGTTTTTAGCTTTAGAGAGAGTAGCTTTCACCTGCGCATTTGAGATGTCTGGGAGGCTACACTCCGCTGGGATAGTTATCTCTCCTTTTGGGGGGGAGAGGGGGGTGAAGTTTGCACTGAACCTGTCTGCCAGTATGTTGGCAATGTCTGTGGGTTCAGTGATTTTTGTATCATTTTGGACTAATTCTGCGCATATCTGGGAGTTTCCACCCGGGTTTCTAACATAGCTGAAGAAGGCCTTATGATTGTCTTTTGAATCTATTGCAATTTTTCTCTGAAAGTTGGCCTTGGATGATTTTATGAGAGCTCGTATTTTTTTTTACTAATAATAATCAAAGGTGTCTTTTCTTTTATGGATTTTGCTCTATAATGTAACAGCTTTCTCCTCTTATTGTAAAGTTTGTTTATGGCTGGGGTCCACCAGACTGGACGTTTGCCCTTGGTGGAAAGAGTCTTGGTTTTATTAGGGATTGCCTGATCCATGCAGTCCTAGAGGTGTTCGTAGAAGGCATTTGTAAGGGCTTCCACAGCTTGGGTTGTGGTTTCCACTGGCTCGGGGGCCTTGAAGGATACCACACCAGTCTTAAGTAGTGTGCATTTTGCTTTAGAGAAGTTCTTCACTGTGGTCTTTTTTGTTTGGGGTGGGGGCGGGATGTGGATTTCCAGTGAGATAAGTTTGTGATCTGATCTCACCAATGAGGGATATACTTCCGGTGTGGAGCACTTTGTCCCCATGTTTGTGATGATGAGATCTAGTATATTTTCTCCTCTTGTGAGAATGGTGACTAGTTGTTCCATAGCATTTGAATTTATGAACTCCAGGAACCTTTGGGCTAGAAAGTTGGGGCTTGAGTAATGTTCCCAGTCTATATTCGGGTAGTTGAAGTCACCCAATATAATGGTGTTTGGAGATACATTTATACCCTCCAGTGTCTTCAGGAAGGCTGTGTGGGGTTCCTGAGTTTGAGAGGGTGGCCTGTACCATGCTACAAATTGTAGAGCAGTTTTGCCTATGGTTAATTGCACCTGGATGGTTTCCGATGCTTCGTGCATTGCCACCAACCTGGAGGTGTGGGTATCCTTGATGAATATGGATACACCCTCCTTTTGTGGTGTGGTCTGGGTTTTGGGGCCGGAACGCATGATATGAGGTAAAACCTGATAGTGCCGGGGTGCTCTCAGGAGCCTTGAACCAGGTTTCAGTCACAGCACAGACATCGATGTTCTCCATACTGAGAAGGGCCTCGAGTGCGTGCATTTTGAGATTTAGACTTCTGGCATTGAGCAGCATTACCCTTAGTTTCTTCCCATTTTTGTTTTCTAGGGTGGTAGGTTTAGAATTTGAGCCTTGCCTAAAAAAGGCACTATGGGGGTGGCAAGAGCCTTAGCCAATATCTGGAATCCCAGGGGTGACAGGTGCAAGCCATCCCTTGCGAAGCAGCATGGCTTGTCAAGCATGTCATCCCAGGCAGACAGACACTGAATCCCCTTTGAATTACACCAGAAATTAAGCCATTTGTTAAAGCTGATCATCTTGTCTCTATGTTGTGGCATCATTCTTGGTGAAGGAAGGATACTGCTCAGGGTCAGGGTCATACCTGCCTGGGCTACATAATCAGAGAGCTCCTCTATGTCTCTTTTCATGTAGTCCAGGGAGGTACGTCTCAGGACATTCACACCAGCATGGACAATGACTGTGTCATATTTGTACTTGCTGTGGAGTGACCCAAGTGCTTGTGTTATGTGGCGGATTCTAGCGCCCGATAGGCAGCTTACTGTGACCCTCTCCTTGTTCAGCCTGGTGAGTGGGACGTCAGTGTGTCTGACTATGGAGTCACCTATGACAAGTATGTTTGGTGTTGTATTTGGCCTTAAGGGCTGTGACTGCTTTGCACACTGATTTTGTGGTTTATGTGTTGCCTGTGGTGTGTCATGAGGTGGCAGTTGCTTGGATGTCTGCGTTGGAGGCCTCTGCTGTTTAGGTAAATTTTTGCTCATTGCCTCTGAGTATGACTTTGTGTGTTTATGTGTTTGATTCATTGTTGTGATAGCTTTATGTGAGACTGGTTTTGTGGTGTGTGTAGTTGCCTTCTCCTCCTGTCTCCCTCAGTGTCATAATTGGTGGCATCCAGTCCAAGGATTGGTATACCATATGGTAGCATATATAGGAAGTCAGATGTGGCTTTTCCCATGTGATATGCCAGTAATATGCTGGCATCCACAACCCAGTGAATGGGCACAGGTAGGTGTTCCTCGAAGTGCATCTACATGGTAATGTGATTTCAGTGAACTGTGGAACCATGAGTGGCTTGGCTAGTGGGATATGCCTGCAGTGGTGCCAGAGGGACATCAGCTATGATAATGGGAATATCCATCCTCTGGTGTTGCAGGCAAGAATGGAGAGTGAGGCTGTCTCTAGTAAAGTGTGTACCATCTGTATTAGCTTGGCATGTGATCATGCAACATGACTTCATTCCCTATCATGGCCACTCTGATCCATTGTCAATATCATTATGACTGTAGTGGGTGCTTCCAAATGGGCCTCCACTGCCCTCAAAAGGCATATCTCCTCCCGGTTCTTTTCATGCCACTTCAATCTGCATGTGTTGCAAGATGTCTCACAGTCACTGAAGAGGTTGCAATTTTTCACACACACATACACACACACTATGCAACACACCCAACAACTCTAACATCATGCAAAAAATGGCCATTTGTGCCTGGGTCAATGAACCACATTTTCAAAGATGTCCTGCTGACTGCAAATACTTCATTATAGAATAATCAAACAGTCCACTCTGGTAGGTAACTCCAGAAAGATGATTTATTAAAAACCTATGAACAAGTTGCTTATGCTTGGTACATACACCATGGAGGCAGTATGAACCTCTGATGTCATCTTTGTTTGTGAAACCTAGCTTCAGTGAGGCTGACATGGACAGGAAGTGAAGCACTGCACAGAGAGGATGTTGGAAGTTTCTTCACTACCATCTCAGATGTGAGTGATGTGAGTGTGACCTTTGATGATAGCATTGCTGCCAATGCCACTGTCTCCCTTAATTGTGTCATGTGCATGGTGTCATCATTGTCAGCCACTGGTGACCCACTGACATCAGGCATGTTCTGACTTATTGTGCTGGATCATCCCCCATTGTAACATGGGAATGCATACTGACAATACTGGATCATATTTCCGACTCCCACCACCATGTTTAGCAGAGACTGTGATATGTCAATTAGTTGTATATGTAGCCTGTCGGATCATGTATATCTGATGGTGCAAGTTTTCACTGTTACAGTCCTGATGTCCCTATATATATGCTTTTGATATGATCTCACCCAGTAAACTAATAAATGCACTCTCTGAACTCAATCTTTCCCAAGATACACTTTACTGGTTTGAAAACTGTCTAACAGGCTGTCAACAAGCAGTACTATGACAACAAAACCTCTCTCCTCTTCTTCCTGTCACACTAGGAGTTCCTCAAGTTTCCATTGTAGGCCCTCTACTTTTCACACTATTTACCAACAAACTCCAAACATCATCCCCCCATGCTACTATTGTTCAGTATGCAGATGATTCCACCCTAATATGCACAGTCCCTGTATACTAGAACGTCAGTCACTAGCACAACAAACTTTCTGTTCAGTAGAAGCATGGCTAAATAACTCTTCACTAATCCCGAATCCCAACAAAACCAAGCTCATGCGTCTCCATCCGATACAACCGACTACTCCTGCACCCCCACTTAACACTCTGTCTCTAAACAACACTATCATCTCCCCAGCAAATCACACAAAACTACTAGGAGTTGTGATATATAATTGTCTGAAATTTAACATCCATATATCCCAGACCATCCAAAAAGGTGCACAAAAAAACTGGGAACACTATATAGGAACAGACAGTATCTCACATAAAACATAAAAGCAACTGTCTCTCAAACACATCTTATGTCAACTCTACTATATGCATGCCTCTCCAGTCCTCACTATTTTAAGAAAAATAGATTTAGCAAAACTAGAGTCCTGTTACAACAAAAGAGCCAAATTTGCCACAGACTGTCCCTATAGGTCACACCACTGCTCAGCTCTCAAACACCTGGCTGGAATTCCTTCAACTTCTACGTTATAACTAAATATGACATATAAAAGTACATAAAATCCTCAACAAGCCAGAATATACCCCTGCTCTTCAAAATTTGTTGCAACCTTACTACTGTAAAGGAACCCTGGTATGCTAACAAAAGCCAACAATACTGCACACAGTTCCCTCTTCTCTAACTACATAGCCACAGTCTGGAACTCACTGCCTGCTACTATAATGTCAACTACTAGCATATCTCACTTCAAAAAAAAAAAAGCACTAAAAATTCCTGGCTATGCACATGCAATGGTCTAGGTTAAGATGATAACACAGAATACTAAGGTATCTCACTACTGTATGATGGATGACCCCACCTCAGACATCTGTGAAAATACTTATATTACAGTTATTATCTAGTTCTGTGCTGCATTATATTATAATCTGTTGTTAGTTAATATTTGACTCTCATCTGACAACTGCGTACAATAATTGTAACATGTGATTATAACTGTATATAAAAGCTTTTCTCCCTTGGCCTCTGCTGAAAAAAGGACTTGTGTCTAGTCAGACTTTCCTGCTAAACAAATGTAAAATAAAATAAATAAATAAAATGTACTGAGACGACTCATAATAATATCACATGTTCCAATGCTAACAATAAATTTAGTGCTAAATTTATCCCATCTGCCAACACTATTGTGCCAGCTACCAAGAAAAATTCAGTTTCCCCTTTAATCACCTAAGAACAAGTTCTAGAATCCCAGTCCAAGGCTAAAAATAATAATTCTCTGGGAACAAATAACATATCAGACTGTGTTCTCATTAGTCACTACTTAAACTGTTCGAACTCAGCCCATCCATAAGGTTTGTCCTTGATGTCTGGAGAACAGCCACTAGTACTGGTCTCCACAAGTGAGACTACTGTTTAAACCCAGGTAATTATAGTCTGATCAGCCTCAGCTGTCATATATGGAAAGCCATGAAACATATCATAGTAGAGGTCACTTATGCAAACAATGGCTAATTAACTGATCTAGAACCCACTCAGTTTTGTTTTGTGAAGGACAGGTTCAGTCTCTTGAACCAAGTAACTTCTGTGAAAAGGTTATAGAAGCTGTTGACAGTAGTCTGGCCCAGTTAATTTCCAAGGGACTACCTTCAAGAGCCAAAGAAATCACCTTACCACTGTACTCATCCCTTATCAGACCCATTATGGAATATGACGTCCTCTTTGGTATATACAAATCCAAGCATATCACTTGACTGGATTTTTTTTTTTTTAGAAAAGCCTTAAATCTTTTATCTGTCCTTGTAGATTAGGACATTTCTCCTTATAGTCAGTAGCCCACTGGCTTCTTCCAAGTGATCTGTGTCTCACTTTTCAAGCCATGAAAAGGCCCAGTCTTACATGACTTCCTTTTTCTTTGCAAAACCAGTGCTCTACAACCACCCATTCCATGTCACCTAAATTTACACCAGCAAATAAACAAGACTTACTGGAGGGATACATTCCTAACTCACATATTCCCAGTCCATGGAACAAGTTACCAATAAGGATGAAGCAATGCACTACCTTGTCAGCCTTTAAGGCTACTCCGGATGATTAAATGGGTTGACACAAGTTTGGACTAGGACCATCATGTACAGTCCTGATTGGTTATGGAGGTGAGCACTTATTAACTACTTGTAAAGAATGGCAAGAGCTTTTACGTCTACCTGCTTAACACTTTATAAGGCTAGGCCTCTTATGATCACTGTGATCACTCGTCTACTATTGTTTCTATATTCCTGTGTTCCTATTCCATGTTTCAGGTTTCATGCACCTTCCCTAATGAGGAATACCAGTTATTCCCCCAGCCTGTTTTAGACATCTCTGTGTTATTGGCCCATCTCCTTTGGTCAACCTATTTCTGCCAGTATCCTGTGACTTGGTCTTGGCATGCAATAACATATCACTGATCCTGCAATACACCAGAACTGTTGTCCTATTATGGCTAGCCACTCCCCTGGTATCCTACTCCCCTCCCTCCCATACCTGGTTGTTGAGTGTGTTCTCTGTTTTACCCTTTTCAAAGCTGAATATATCATGTGTGTGTCTACAGACTGAAATAGTATCTCTGTCTCTGATCCAATACACCTTTCTAGTCATTTCCATTCTTCTAGTCCAATGTCTGTTTGCATGACTGTCCATGCTAGTCAGTAACTCTTTCAATACTGTCCACAGCCCCACTCATTGCTGGCAGCCATTTGTGTTACAGTGGTGTTACTCTTCTGATATTAGGCCAAATTGTGGCAGCAGTGGGCATGTTGGCAATTTTTGCTGTCTGTTAAACATGTGCTGAACGCATGCTCTGAGTCCAGTGTACTGGCAGCCTCATAAGTTAAGCAGGATGTCATTTAGTCCATGTGAATTTCGTATGCTGCTCTGAACCCTATACAGCAGTAGAGTAACCTACCTAATAGTGCTCCTTGTGCTCTGCCAGGCTGAGCCCCCCCCCCCCCTTGTAGGTCTGCAGTCTGCACTGCCCTGCCCTGTCTTGTTACCTGTTCCCTTCCAGGCTGGGCCGCCCCATCCACAAGCATGCCAGTCCCCTGTCATACCCTGTGCTACATTAGCCCACAAACTCCTCTGCTTCTTTACTATCCCTCTGGCTTCTATGTATCCTTGTCTGACTACTGCAGTCTTTGCATCCATTACCACTGTTTGCTGTCAGCTTGCCTGGTCCTTATGTATATAACTTCTTCATGTACTATTTACTGTTACCGCTTTGCCCATTTAAGTCAGATCATAAACTAATTACCTTCACCATCCAAATCTGTAGACCCACTGAAGCCAGGATCTCAGAATACAAGTATTTCAATCATACTAATCTGATCAAATTATATGATAAAATTTCAGCATTAATTTATATCATCAACATACAGACAATGCCAGAACAGGTAGTTTCATAAAGGAATTCTATAGGTAAATATGTAGGGCTAGCATTCTCAACCAGGTGGGAAATAAAAAAAATAAATACAAATAGAAAAAAAAAAAAAACACCTGGTGGTCCATCAACATAACCTTCATAATAAAAGAACTGCCTGAAGTATACATCAATTCAAACGACCATCATATAAAGGAAAACATCAAAAACTGACTGCAAACTTAAACAAAAGTACTATTACATCGACTAAAGCAGCCCATAGGCTTATATTAGCATCTGCAGCTAATAATAATTGTGCGCTTTTCTTTAGTTGTGTTGAAAACTAAGAAATAATACCCAGTGGTACTCTGAACATATTAATAATGGCATCACCTACTCTGATCCAATAGACATTACCAATATACTAGCAAACAAATTCAGTGCGAATTTTGCTTCAGAGATGACTTAACAAAGTCCACTTATCACTGTATTTCTCAAACCCCCCATCATCACTAAAGAACATATACTGGAGGAGCTCTCCAACACTAAAAATACTGCCTCCATGGGACCTAACAATATACCTGACAGTTTAATAAACAGTACTAAACAAGCCCTGGTAGGGCCACTTCTTAAACTTTTTAACTTGAGTTTAGCTACTGGCTTTGTCTGGCACACAGCAGTAGTAATGCCTCTCCACAAGGATGGCCCCACCACTAACCAATGATTTATAGGCCAATCAGCCTGATAAGTCTTCAATGCAAAGCTATGAACATATTATAAATGACCTTATAAACTACAACATTAAAAATCATCTCACCAGGCTAGAACCAAAGCAGATTGGCTTTGTCAATGGTAGATTCAGTCTAATGAATCTGGTTATGTTCTTCAAAAGGGTAACACAGGCTGTTTACAGGGGTCATGGTGTCCACACAGTGTACTTTAAATTGATTTGGGTGTTTGACACCACTAACCATGCTAGCATAGTAAGTAAGCTTAATGCACTGCAAGCATAACCTTATGTACTTAGATGGATAGCAAATTAGCTAATAGACAGAACCTTTTCAGTGTAGGTAGCAGGTGCCTTATCACAGAGTATGAAGGTGAGCAGTCTGTCCTATAGGGCTCAGTGCTGAGACATCTTTTGTTTAGAATTTACTTTTGTGATCCCTATACTACAAGCCAAGACCTCTGGCTAAACAAATTTGCAAACAACAGTCACTCTCAAGTACTGCTGTGATACCAAAGCCCTTCAGGAAGAAATTATACTTCTAAATACCTGATATACTTAAAATGGGTTCAAATTAAATGCTAAAATGTGGAATATCGTCACATTTGGTAAACAACTCCTGACTCCAGAAAACATCAGAGACAACATCGCACTCCAAAACTTGAATGTTGTTAAGGACCTTGAAACTTGGGTTAATAACTCCTTCTTCTGTGATCATCATGTAACAATAGTAGTCAAACATGCCTACAACCTAGTGCAGATAATTAACAAAAAGATGCCATGCAGATGTAAAAAGATTATTGTGTCCTTATATTTTTCAATACAGTACTAGGGATACCAGATATCTGTGAACCTAGAGGAGGACAGCAACGGTCATAAAAGACGACAAAGCCATGATAAAGGACGACAAAGGAGAATGAGTCCTGTTCTGCTCACAAAAGACAGTATAGTGCTGCTACAAATAATTCCGTACTGACACAGGAGGCACCTGGCCTGCTCTACAATAACATTTCAATGTGTAATTACATTAAGATGGTAGTTTGCTTCAAGTACAAAACCACCAATTTATTACCAAACAGGTTGATGGAGAAAATAACCAATTCACCACTGAATAGTTTCATGGAAAATATAACAAATCCGCTAGTGAACAGGTTCAGATCTTTAAAATACTCAAAGAGTTAAGGCACGTTGCTTTCTTATTCATATAATGGCACTCCTAGAAATGTACTGCTCATAAATACAGAAGGTCAGTACCAGAGTAGATGGAAATCCCCACAGTATATTGCACCCATAGGCTCTCACATCCTTGTTTTACTAAGTTAAACCAAAATGCTCCTTGCACATGCCCTTAAATATAGAAATTACAATAAAAGGACTCCATAAACCTTAAACTGACTTTCTTTCAGTTAATAAACCATCTTCAGTTCTACAACAATATGCCTGCCTAATAATGATCCTGATTTAAGATATAGTATGAATTTGCAGTGCTTTCTGAACTTGTTCACAACCAAACCATGTAACCACGGCAGGTATAGCTACAATCAGACTATGTGTTACAAAGAAAACTTTAAAAATAACTAATTTGACAAATCACAAAATGAATCATCAAAATTAAAAGTTATAGTAAAACTATGTCTTTCCATATTTCTCAGATGAGTCGACTTTTCGCAGCAGTTCATCGTTCTTGGCAACATAGGTGTGGAACTCCAGACAAGAAACATTCTTAAAATTTTACTTTGTAAGGAGAATTCCTCTGACAAAGTCAACAGACAGTCTATTTCTTTCTTTTGTCCACGTACATTGCTCAAGGAAATTATCTTTCAACGTTGGCATTATGCCTAGGAATACAAAAGAAAAATGAGCATATTTTAAGCAGATCTGATTAAGTGGCTTCATTTGCTCAACTTTGAAAGTATGAACATCACTGTTCTAGAAGGAGGCTATCAAAAAAATTGTCATCTTTCTGTCCTACGAATGATTTCAGGTTGCAGTACTGGTCAAATAACTGTACATCGTCTACAACAATACCTTGTCGCTCATATACTGTATGCATGGCAGCAGATCATTGAACATACTATCTTTCACTTTGTTTAAAAACATCCAATGAAAGCACTGAAATTTATTGAAGGGTGTCTTTCTCTTTTCCAAATAATCAATGCACCTTTGGTACGTGGACTGAACCTCTGTCATGAATGTCTTGCATTCTTCATCGCGGCTGTCTTCATGCAGTTTTTTTCAGAAGTTCTCTCACTTTCAGGGAGATAAAAGTTTCACTCTGCTTAACAGAGTTTGCTTTGTTTACTGTAGGATGCTACAAACCTCTAATGCTGATGGTTCTTCCCTTTCAATAGCATCAATTGTCACCTGAAATACTGACATCAGCGAAATGAAAAACCAAAAATATACTTCTGAAAAACTGTTCTTGAAAAAATTATCAACACCAGTGGCTGATTTAAGCTCTGAAAGTATGCTTTCAGTGTGGAGAATAACTGCAACAGCCTCTCAGTTGCTGTAAATAGGCTGAGCCATCTGGTTTTGCTGTGGTATAGCAACTGCTGATAGTTATCAACGACTTCACAGAAATCTTTTAGAGCCTACGTGCGAACAGTATACACAGAAAAATAGTTGAACAACTTCTGCACAATTGCTTCAACAACAATTTTATTTTATTTATTTTATTTTACATTTGTTGACAGGGCTAGTACAACTGGATATATGACCATTTTCAGTAGAGGCCCGGGGAGATAAGCTCCATTAAGCTAAATAAGTAGAACAAGCAAAAACACTACTACTAGATACATATATACAAAGATGAGGGTTTGTTACCGTTCTCAGCCTAAAGTTTAAAAAGCAATTCACTACTGCTGGATACATAATTACAGAGTAGAGGTTATGGCAATTATTGTATTAAAACAAAAGAGATATAACATTCTACCCTTCACGTGAAAAAAAAGGTTACTAATATTTACACAGAGGAAGCATATGCTTACAGTAAAAAAGCTTGTTTCACAGTTAATATTTAGAGCTAGATTATAATAAGGCTAGGCAAAAGCCAGGAAAAGAGGAAGTTTGATATCATAATATATTAAAATCGGGCAGAATGTCTATACAAACATCAGCAATAGTGAGAGGAGAGGATGTAGAGTAAAGTGTGTTATTCAGGATTAGAACATGGGCATAGCCATTGAGTTATGAGGAGTATTTTTAGTTGTCTTTTGAACATAGGTAGTGAGGAAAGTGATGATAGTTTGCTGGGAAGGCTATTCCAGGTTTTACCCACAGTGTTAGAGAAAAGAGAATCTCCTGCTTTGTTGTGGGACTTATGGATTGTAACTAGTAGTTTATCTGCTGAACGAAGGGTTGTAAGGTTTTTCTAGGGGGTGATAAGGCTAGAAAGTATTGGATTATTACTAGGATGATACAAAATTTTGTGGGTGATAGTCAATTGCTGAAATTTAAGTTGGTTTTGCAGTTCAAGCCATTCTAGCTGTTTGAGATTGTGACAATGATGGGTTCTAAATGGGGAGCCAGTGGCAAATCTGGCAATGTTGTTATAGGAGGTTACCAGTTTGTTAATGTTGCTTTTGGATAGATTAGTATAAATGGGGGAGGCGTAGAGGAGGGTGGAGATCAGGTGGGTGTGGGCAATGGTTATTCTGGCTTCAGGGGGAATGATAGGTTTGATCCGGTAAAGGGGAGCTAGTTTTGCTCTGCTTTAATGGTTAAGTCTATGTGTGAGTCAAAGTTAAGGTTGTTGTCAATTGTTACACCTAAGAGTTTAGTGGTTGGGTCAGATGATATGACAATGCCATTTTTAGAAACAACTGTTAGATCTATTGGGGAGGACATTAGTGTTGGATTGAAGAGCAACAGTTTGGTTTTTTGGGGTTTAGGAGGAGGCAACGTTGAAGAAACCAGTTTTCTACTAATTTAAATATGTTCTGAGTGATAGATTGAAGTTCAGCTGAAGAACAGGCTGCAGAAATTAATATGGAGTCATCTGCATATTGTATGCAGGTAGCTTGAGGTAGATTTACATTTAGATCATTGATGAATATAGAGAACAGGAGAGGTCCCAAGATAGAACCTTGAGGGACTCCAAGGGTAATAGGGAGGGGTGTGGATAGGTTATTGTCCTAGAGGACAACTTGGTGTCTGTTATCTAAATAGGATTTGAACCATTGTAATGCCTGTGTGTATAGTGAGAGTGATTTGAGTATGTTTATAAGTAACTGATGGTTAACCATATTGAAGGCTTTAGAGAGGTCAATAAAAAGTGCAGAAGAAAGCATGCTATTATTACAATTTTTGTTAATACAGTCAGAAAAGGATAGGAGGGCAGTGGAAGTACTATGAAAAGGCCCAAAACTATGCTGACAGTCAGCTAGAAGGTTGTTTTGGAGAAGGTGGTCAAGTAGTTGCTGGTGGATGCATTTTTCCATGATTTTAGCTAAGGGAGAGAGTAGGGCTATGGGACGAAAGTTTTAGATTTTGGTTGAGTTGCCCCCTTTGTGTAGTGGGCTTATTTGGGAGATTTTTCAAAGAGATGGGATGGTACCTTCTGTAATGGTTCTATTAATTAGGATGGAAATGGGATAGGCCAGTGCCTTAACTGCAATTTGCAGGTATTCAGACGGTAGCAGATCAGCTGAGGGTGTACATGGTTTAAGTTTCTGAAGTAGGGTATAGATGAGGGATGTTGGAACTGGTTGTATGTGAAAGGTGGGAGGTGAGCTAGTTAAGGAGGAATGCAGAGTTGAGGTAATAGGTGGTAAGGAGTTAGCTAGAGATTGGACTGTTTCAGTAAAAAAAGGTATTGAAAGCATTAGCAATATGGTTAGGAGTGTTTAGGGAGAAGCTGGATGGGGTTGGTGCCTTGGAATGGCCTGGGTGTAAAAGTCTATTAATACCTGACCAGAAAGTTTGTGATTTTTGTTGATGATTTTGCTGGAGTTTAAAGTAATAATTTTTCTTGTCAAGGAGTATTAATCTTTTGGTGTTGTTTCTCAGCTGTCTGAAGTTTTGGTAATCAGTAGGGTTTTTACTAGTTCTCCATCTGGACCAGATTTTGTTTCTCAGTAAGATTTTATGTCTTGTGTCTTTAGAGAGCCATGGGGAAGGTTTACTTCTAGTTCTAATGGAGCGGGTGGGGGCATGGTAGTCCAGGATTTGTAGGAATTTAGAGTTAAAGTAAGATACTGCATTTTCAAGAGGGAGGTGCTTTAGGGGTGACCAGTCACAAGCCTTGAGTTATGACTGGAAATTTACTGGGATAAAATTTATTTTGCTCTGGGTAGTTTTAAGTATAGGTAAGTTGGAAATAAAGGTATTTTGTCTAATTATATAAGTGAGTGTGTGGTCACTCATGTCATCTGGGAGAGTACCTACTTTATATGAGAGTGGATGGCTATTTACTAAGATCCAGTCTAAGGTGCTTTCTTTATTACTGGGTTTGTGGGTTCTAGTGGGGGTAGTGATTGTTTGGGAGAAGCCTTATAAGTTTATATGGGTAGAAGGTTTAGCAGAAATACAGCTATTCCAATCTAAATTAAAGTCACCAAGAACAATGGTTTCTTGTGGGGAGGATGTAGAAAACCAACTGAGGGTACTTTCAATTGTATCGATGTTATTGCCAGGAGGCAGGTAGGCACATATTATGTATATGGATTTGCTAGCATTGATTTGAAGTTTAGTAATGAGGATTTCAGCTTTGCTATCTAAAGGTTGTTGTATGTTTAGTGAGGTAACCTGTAAGTGGGATTTGTACAAAATTGCCAATCCTCCACCCTTTTTGGTTATACTGTCTACTCTTAGAATGTTATATCCAGGTGGGATGATTTCATTATCTTTGGCTGTTGGTTTGAGCTATGTTTCTGTTGGACATAGTATGTCAAATGAATGTATGTCCAACAGAGCATGTAGCTGGCTTATTTTATTGTTTAAGCTATGTATGTTGAGATGTGCTATAAGGAGGGAGTTGGAGGATCTAGTATGGGTGTATGAGGTGATGGGATGTGATAGTGGGGGATTTGTAGGGGCCAAGCTGTCTGGACCTGGGTTGGAATGAATGTTATCATGTAGTAAAAGATGGTGTTGGAGAATGTGAGTGAGCTTTAGGAGGTTATAGAAACTTATTTGTGACTTCCTAGCTTGGGGATAAGTTATATGGGCTACCCTATGATATTTTGGTAAGAGATAGGTTGGTGAGGATGTAATGTTTATATGATTTTGTGAGGCTAGGTAAGTTGATATTGATGTTTGTCTTAAGGGAGGGTGAGATCCAGCATAATGTAGATGTTCGTAAAAGGTAAGGATGTAGGGTATAGATAGAGTGGGTAATAACACAAGTAAGATAAGCAGTTTGATATGTCTTGCTGTATAATCTGGGGGCATTGTGAGAGAAGAGATGAAAATATAGTTAGGAGGAAGGGGAGATATAGAGATAGAATGACGTTAGAAGAAGTAATAGAGGTGGTACTATTGAGTGAGAGTATGCTAGTAGGTGTGTTGGTGTTACAGGTGTAATAAGTAGAAGTATGGTATTGGGTGTGAAAAAAGGGGCATGGCCTGAGAAGTATAAAGGTAGGTGCACTGGGGGTGGGTGGAAATTGGGGTAGGGTAGGGAAGCAGAGTGAGCCCATATGGTAAACGGAGCGGGTTGGAGCTGGTGAAGGAAGAAATTGCAGAGACAATATATGAGCAGCAGACTCCTGAGGAGCTCCTAGAAGTAACAGGTGAGTGGGGAGTGATAGTTCAGTTGTTTAGTTAGTAAGGGATAGTAGTGTAGGGGAAAAAAGCTACATGAAGGAGGAAGACTAAGGAGCAGTCTGAGATTGTAAGAACATAGAAAACTGCCATTACATCTGCATCATGTCTAATCCAGCTGTGAAGAACATGGGCTGGACATCCAAGACCCACCAATGGCTTCTTAAGGCTCATTTTCAGCTGTGAGAAAACATTCTTGCCTTCTTTCCTTTCGATGCTCCCAAAGTTCACATTTGCATTGTCCCTTGCAAATGCAATGCATTTTGATGACAGACTGTATTTCTCAAGGCTTTCCAGATGGTAATTACATACCATTTCAGACACTTCATTTGGCATGCTGTCCAGTGTAAGTTATTAAGTCTGAGGTCCACCAGCTTTCCAATTAAAATACTGAATGATTGGTGGGAATAATTTCTCTACACCATGTTTACTGGCATCTGTTGCAATTCCAAAGCAGTTAATGCCATTTAATGACTTTACTACTTCCATAACAGTGTGAGGACCAATGACATTGTTTATAATTGCCTCCATTTTTGTCCAGGCACATGTAATATTTTTAGCAGTTTCGGAGTCACCAAACAGCCTATGCATTAGACCAGCAGTGCAATCCATAAATTTATATGACTGATGATGAGCGACTTTGTGAAACACTAATGTTGCTTCAACAGCACGTGTGTTCAAAGATTCTGATGAATGTTTCGGTTGAAAAAATGAAGTGATTTTTGTAGACGAAGCAGACATCTTTACTATGTTTCTGTGTTTTTCACTGGAAACATGTAGTTCTATATCAGTGGTACCCGTGCTTGCAATGGACACATAAGAATCACAAACCACTTTGCTTCATTTTTGGTGCGTCCTTCAACAAAGCATGGACACTTCGTTTTCCTGTGGTCCAACAATTTGCATTTCCTTTTGTCAGTGTTTTTAGATAAAATACTCCAATAAAAAGATAAGACAGTACTGTTACAGAAGTATAAAATGTTACACATAAATAGAGTATCTGACCCTCTCTGGAAACTGCGCAGCGAAGGAGATTTAATGCAATATTTTCTCCCAACCAATCAAAACCGTGCTGTTCGGTGTATGTTTATAAGGCTTTAGTCAGATTTCTTGTACTAAAAGGTTAAACACTGCAGTCAATATTCTGGCAAACAAATGCTAATGAATAAATTATAACAGAAAGCTTTAAACAATATAAATTAGAACTTATATATGCTACTAAATACTGTAGAAAACGTTTAAAAATTAAGCAGTGGTCCATGGCAAAGGTTATGGTGAGTTGTGTCCACATCTGGCCATTACACCTGGTTATTTGGGCTACATAGTCCTGACCAAATGTTTGCATGGTTAAGTGAATCTCATTGTAACCCACACCCCCTTCTATAATGGCCTGACACCTGTCAGAATGCTTTCTAAGCAACCTTATGGCTCTGTTTCTAGCTTTCATTATGGGGTTTATTCAAGCTTCCTTCTAGAAAGGATGTGCTTCCTTTTGTGCTCTGCCTCACAACACCATCATGCACTATATATCTTATCTATTTATTTAAGGACATATCTCACTTAGTGCTCAAAATTATTTATTTTAAAGAGACTGTAAGGTGCATTATAACATTCTATGCTAGTTGCTTTAATAAAATATTCCACAAATACATGAGATAATTTATATTGTAGTACAACTTTATAAACTATGCTCAGTGAGATCATTCGTAGCTACCAACCCCCATGTTTTCCAAAAGTGGAACAATGCTTCATTGCGTCTCAAAATGTGGAGCAAAACACAACATGTGAATCAACTGCTAAAATCTTTAGCTAAAAAGCTTGCAGTATAATACATCTCAAGTATACCTCATTACAAGGAACTTTCCTCATTTTTAGTCTTAAAATGTCTGGCAAGATGACCTGGGTTCTTATTTATTTTTATTTATTTTACATTTGTTGACCGGGATAGTCCGACTGGATACATGTCCATTTCCAGCAGAGTCCCGGGGAGAAAAGTTCCCCTCATAACTTTAAAAATTGTTACACAAAGTTATTAAAAAACAATAAACATATTAGAGACAATATACATGGTGAAAATCATAGTTCCAGATCAGTATTACACAAAAGTAGAGTGTTTCTATTTTTCATACTAGAAAAACAATATAGCGATGGTAAAAGACCTATTTATGACTTAATTATACTGAAGGCGTTAGTCAGGATTAGTACAGTGGCAAAGCCATCCCATTTTTTTATACTGTTTTAGGCATTTCTTGACTTGGGCTAGAATAGAAATGGAAGTAATTTCAGCAGGAAGTCAGTTCCAGACATTGCCAACACAGTTAGCATAGAGTAAATCTCCTGCTGAGTTGTTGGTACTGATTGTCTGAACTAGGATTTTGTTGGATGAGCCGAAGCACTTTGAGGTTGTTGTAAGGGGTGATAATGTTTGTCAGTACAAGAGTGTTTTCAGGTTGATATAACATTTTATGGGCTACTATTAACTGATTGACCTGAATTTGGTTAGGTAGTTCAAGCCATTCTAGTGTCTGTATGTTCAGACAGTGATGTGTTCGATATGTGGATCTGGTGGCAAATCTAGCAATATGATTAAAGCAGGTAGAGAATTTATTTAGTTCAGACTTACTCAGGTTTGTGAAGGGGAGGTTTGTGCAAACGTTTGGTCAGGACTATGTAGCCCAAATAACCAGGTGTAATGGCCAGATGTGGGCATAAAGGAGGGTGGAAAGCAGGTGTGTATGGGCAATAACCATCCTAGCGGTAGGAGTGAGAAAAGGTTTGATTTTGTATAGATAGCAATGTTTTTTGGTAACTTATTTAATGGTGTGATTTATATGCATATCAAACTTGAGGTTATTGTCAACAATTACCCCTATGAGTTTGGTACAGGGTTCTAGGACTATGACAGTGCCATTGTTAGACTTTATAGTCAATGTAGGGGAGGGGGCTTTACGAGTGGGGGGAACAGGAGTTTTGTTTTGTTGAGGTTTAGCAGGAGACATCTATTGCATAGCCAGTTTTTGACTGTGTTAAAGACATTTTGGGAAAGAGTCTGCAGAATTAAGGGGGCGTTGCTAGAGCAAATCAAAGTAGAGTCATCTGCATATTGTATGCAGGTGGCTGTTGGAATGGCTTTACGGAGGTCATTAATAAATATTGAAAATAATAGGGGTCCTAGTATTGAACCCTGACTGACCCCAAGGGTGCTGGGAAAAAGTGTTGATAGTTTATTCTGCCACAGGACTGCCTGTTGTCTGCCACTCAGGTAAGATTTGAACCATAGGATAGCATGGACCTCAAGGAGAATAGTTTCAAGTGTGTGTATGAGTAATTGATGATTGACCATGTCGAAGGCTTTGGAAAGATCTAGAAAGAGGGCAGAAGTGAGCTTATTGCTGTTGTGGTTTTGATTAATAACATTGCAGAAGGAGAGAAGAGCTGTGGTTGTACTGGGGAACAGTCTGAAGCCATGTTGTAAGTTGGCCATTAGATTGTTCTGAATGAGATAGTTGAGGAGATGTTTATGGATGCACTTTTCCATAATTGTAGCCAGGGGTGATAAGATAGCTATGGGCCCGTAATTTGATAATTCACTGGAACTACCCCCTTTGTGGAGTGGAATGACATGAGATGTCTTCCAAATGGAGGGGATGGTGGCTTCTGATATGGTTCTATTGATTAGTATAGAGACTGGGTAAGTTATGGCATCAGCCACTTTTTGTAGATACTCAGCGGGGATGTTATCCGCAGCAATTCTGGTTGGTTTTAGTTTCTTAAGTAGAGTACGGATAAGGGTTGTAGGGACTGGTTGGAAATTAAATGGGGATACTGACTTAGTTACAGTGGCTTTTGGACATATACTACTGCTATTTAGCTGTTTTGCTAGAGATTGAATAGTTTCTGTAAAAAAAAACTATTGAAGGTATTAGCAATGTCCTCTATGGATTTTGGGTTAGTAATTGTGGGGGTTGGAGTAGTGGACTGTCCAGGGGGAATAAGTCTAATAATGCCTGCCCAAATTTTCTGTGGATTGTTTTGATGTTTCTGCTGTAAATGGTAGCAAAAGTTGTATTTATTTATTTATTTATTTTTTATCTGGCGTTATAGAGCTTTTTGTGTTGTTCCTTAGTTGTCTATATTTAAGTTGATCTAAGGGGGATTTAGTAGTCCACCATGTTGCCCAGGCCTTGTTTCTAAGTAAGATCTTTTGCCGGGTTTCTTTAGAAAGCCATGGCACAGTTTTAGTTTTGGGTCTTGTAGAGCATATTGGTGCATGGTTATCGAGGATGGCAAGAAATTTGGTGTTAAAGCTCAGTACAGCTTCTTCAAGTGGAAGTTGTTTTAGTTCAGTCCAGTTACATGCCTTGAATTCATTTTGGAAACTAGTAGGGTTGAATTTTTTATTCCGAATTTTCTTGTAGGTGGGTTTAAAAGGGATGTCAATTTTACACCTGATTATGTAGGTAAGAAAATGGTCACTTATGTCTTCAGGTAGGATGCCTGCCCTATACATCTGTGCTTGGCTGTTAATAAGCATCCAATCTAGGATACTTTCCTTGTTGTTACATTTGCTAATTCTAGTTGGAGAGGATATGATTTGAGTAAATCTGTGTAAATTTACATGTATAGCTGGTGTTTCTGAGGAGCAATTATACCAGTCAATGTTAAAGTCTCCCAGAACAATGGTTTCTTGAAAGAAGTTAACAGATAGCCAAACGAGGATATTTTCTAGGGTTGTTGTATTATTACCTGGGGAAATGTAGAGACAAACTATATATATACTTTTGTTTTTATTGATTTGGAGCTTAGAAATAAGAATTTCAGCATTGTTAACATGGGGTATTTGTAGGGAATGTGAGGTAACATCCAATTTACTTTTATATAGTATAGCTACCCTACCTCCCTTCCTGTTGGTGCGGTCCTTCCTTGGTATGTTGTAGCCTGGTGGAATAATTTCATTATCTGAAGTAAATGGTTTTAACCAGGTTTCAGTAAGACCTAGTATATCTGGGGAATGTGTTTCTAACAGTGCATGTTGAACCTTGTTGTTTGGGATTCTGATATTTAGATGGCTAACCAGAATTGAGTTTGAAGGTAAGTTGTACAATTACTCAGAACTCTAACTAGGTTAACTCAGAATTGAGTTTGAGGATACATTGTACAATTATAAATAGCAGGATTTGAAATTATGTTATGAATAGAATTTATGTAAAGGAAGACTGAAAACAATTTAAATGAGTGGAAGAGTAGTTACAAAGCAATGAGGAAGTAAATGCAGACTTTAATACGAACAGCTACAGCAGTACAACACAGATACAGCCTCAGTAGTATAAAACGAGCAGAAACGTGTCAGCAGCAATGCTGAAATTTACATGAAAGGAAAAGGAAATCATTGCAAGCAATTATTTGCAATACAAACTCTGGCATATTTGCTATAAATGGAAACTGAAATTATTTACAGCACATGCTACCAGGCTTGTGTTAAACAGAGAGGTGGGGCACAGATATAGTATAAAGTAAAAGAACACTTTTACACAAAAGCAGGCCAGAGTCAGGATGCTAAGCCCAGGTAAAATACAGTTTGCAGTATGTAGTATAAACCTTGCACTTCAGCAATGCATAGTATTTACCTGATTTACAGCTGTGGTAGCCACCCTTTGGTGGAGCATCTCTCACAGGTAGTCAATGCAGAATGCAAAAAAAAAAATTTACATTACTGTATTGCTTTTACATATACATTAGCCAAAGGTCAACGCTTGTACTCACCCCATCTCACTACACTCAAATGCACAGCAGTCTTGCAGAAGCAGAACTATAACAATATATACTAGGACCACTCATTTCACTTACAAACAGCCCCCCCTCCGTACCCATCACCTACCTAAATTAGGTGGTTTGGCCTTGCCAGCGTCAGTAAGGTTTTCATTACTGTATTGAATTGATGCATGCAAATAGTCAGAGTTTGCATTCTATCTTGTTTCATGCAAATGCACATTAGTCCTGCAAAGCCAGAAGTATTACACCATGGCTACAATACCAAACATTTCATCCAAAAATAGCCATCATATCAATTGTCAACCTAAACTATCCGCTTTGACCTTGCCAGAATTAAAACAAAAATCGCAATGATTCCATTAATTTACTCTGTTGCATAGAAACCGTAGTTACAGGCTTATATGACACCTGACTTTAGCCAAATACACATTAATCTTGCAAAGCCACAGTTACAATAGTAAACAGCAAGGCCAGTCAACTCATTTCATTCACAAATACCCCCTTTACCTGCCTAAAGTAGCTGCTTTTTACCCTGTCACAATTAAAGTAGAAGTAATAGTAACTGCTGGGTTGTATACTTGAAGAGACTTTCATTTTGTTAACAGAAACATTAGTCACAACTTGTGTGTGCTAACCAAATACACATTTCATTGTATTTATTTTACTTTTGTTTACCTGGGTTTCTGCAACTGGCTTTAGTAGAAAAAAAAAGAAAAAAAACTTTTCAGCATAGGTCCAGAGAGAAGAGCTCCAGCATATTAAAAACATTTTAACAAACATTCAGTATATACATGAACAGATATGAAATGACGTATATTAAGAATTACTCAAACTTGCTAATTATTTTACAGTCATCTTAAAGTATGGACAGAAAAGTATTACAGTTTTGCAAAGCTGGAATTACAACAGCAGTAAACAGTTGTTTCTTTCGCACATATCTCCAATCTTCACTTTCTACCCCATCCATAGAATCTAATTTGATCTTGCAATATTAAAAACAAAAACAACTACAAAACATGACACTGTCATCAAGGTAAGTATTTTTTTTTAAATAAACAATATTCAGAGTTCAGAGCTTGTGGTCGATCTTACTTCACTCAAATGCACATTACTCTTGCAAAGCAAGCCAGAACTGCAGTGATTCCATTCACATGTAGGCATTGCCCCCATCCCAAATACCTACCCAGAGAATCTGCTTTAAGCCACAAGGTTTAAACTAATGAAAATAAAAGACCACAGTTATATTACTGTTCTTTCTCATCACATTGCCATGAAGTTGCACGTGATCTTACTTCAGTTCACCTATACACACTTTACTCATGCAAGAGTAGTGTTTGTTTCAACAACAAAACATTAACAAACCATTCTAATGTATCTTGACTAACCCTACAAAAAGATAAGTTGAAAAAAATATGTCATCCACAAACACCCCTCCAGCAGGCACTGCATAGCTAGTATCTCTTTGACACCTGCCAGGATATTATATTTAACAGAAAGGAATAAAGAAAGTCATTAACAACCCCCAAAATATAGCACCACTAGCATCTGGCTGGCCATGCCAGTGTATAACGTTAAAATAAGAAAATCATTAACACTACCCGGAACACATTGCCTCCCTATATCTGGTTAACCCTGCCAGGATATATTCTAAACAGAAACTGTATGCTTCTCAACTGTACTGATTTTTGCATCATATTTTAGATCTGTTTCTCATAAAATTGTGGTTTTCTGGCAAATCATTAAAGATTAAAGTCAGAAAATAATGTCAGACATTTGAGTTTCAGATTTCACAATCTTCAGAAAATTTACATTAATGTAAGATTGGTTATTATATCAACTTTTTAAGTTTGTAAGAGAAGTATTTAAACATTGTCCCTACTTTTGGGCTTTTGGCCCTCCATTATTTATGGCTCTGTCCAGATTTCTTACTCTAAGTGGATGAAAGGTATGAAAGAAAGTCATTAACAGCCACCCATACACTCAGACCACAGGAATCTGGTTAACCTGCCAGTGTATTAAAGAAAAGAAAATTCAGAGTCCCCAAAACACATCGCCTCCCTAGTATCTGGTTAACCTGCCAGGAAAAAAATAAAGTATTTGGTTGGCATAATAGCAGAAAGACTGTAAACTGAAAGGCATAATAACGTGCAAGACTGCTGCACTGGGCATTGTGTAAACATTATGGTACTGAATTAGCTGAAAAACACTGGAAACATGAGCCACACAGCGTTATAGAAAATGATGAAGTCTACATCACATGGGATCACTTATTACCAGCAGTTCAAAAGACAGATGTGAGAAAACCAGATATAGCGGTCCATGAAAAGAATACAAAAGTAGCAAGGATCATTGAAATCACTGCACCCATTGACCACAGTGTCTTGCATACAGAGAGACACAAAGTCATAAAATATCAGGATTTGCAGGCAGAAACAAGAGCAATGTGGAAGAAAGATACCTAGACAGTTCCAATAATAGTACGAGCAACAGGTCTTATAAAAAAGAATGTACAATCGTATTTAGATAGGTTAGCAATACATGCAAGTCCATACGAATTGCAGAAGGAGTCATTACTAGGCACATTTTGGGTGCTGCAAAGAGCAGTTCTGGCTGACATCAAAGATTGAAACAATGCTAATTTCATGAACTTTAATTGTAGTTTTACTTAGGAATAGGGTCTATTCCTGTTATGATATTAGAAACCCAAAAAAAGTACAACCCTCACCCTAGGATGTCCTTAATATCCTCACAAGCCCCAGCTTAAATTCAGGCACTGTACCAAAAGGTGACTGGCATGCCAGTAAACCTAGCGTAGGGCACTGGGATGGTTTATAAGTGACATAAAGGGAGAAAAAGAGCCAAAAAGAAATTACTTCCAATGTCTTAGTACAACATTTTTTATAACTTCTCTCAAAACATTGTAGAGAACTGACTGAAACTTACAGTTTAATAAAGAACAACTAAAACTGTACATCAGTAAACATGTTTTCATCTAAATATGCATATACACTTTTTATTAGGTGAGGATAAAGGCTATCATGCAAAATCTTACATTTAAAATACTGCTCATTTTATTTCATTACGCAGGTATGTACTGCGTGAGTGTCAAGTCATCCTCAGTGTATTTAACTACTTATGGGCTATGGCACATTTAATCTGTACTTTGATATGCATCTAAATAATAATACACACTGTTTTTTAGCACTGTTTTTTTTTTTTTTGCCTACTTCTAGAAACTGGGCAGCACACTGTGACTTAGTAGTTGAGGAACTTCACAGTTTATAGGTTCAGTCATGATCTTTGCTCACCATGTCCCCCATGTTTATATGAATTTTCTTTCTACACTACAGTTTAGGTTCCCTCCACCTCTTAAACATGCTACGGTCTTTCTAGTCTAAACTGTTGTTTCTGCAGTCTCAAGATTTAGAAAAGTAACCCTACTTGACTGATCAATATTTTTTCATATACTGTTAATAATCATCAAATAATCAGCACATTTTATGAAAACTGAGTGTCTGTGAGGGAATGTTATCGTTAATATACTGCACTCTCTCTCCACCCACTTACTTACTGCCTATAAATATTCTCCCTAGCTGTTATATTTTATCAATGGTTAACAACTTTCTGGGCTTAATGCATTGTCTTATCCTTCACTGTGTTTCATCCAGACAATGTTAACTCCCTTTATCGTATAAATGTAGACAGCAGAAACAGTTACCCTCTGGCCCTGCATTCTAATTCACCCTTCATAAGGGTGGAAATTCTACTGAAATCTCAAACTACCGGCCTATAGCCCTTCTCTCTCCCTTATCTAAGATTATGAAAAGATGTATACACAAGCATCTGCTTGACCATCTTCTCCAAAATAACTTACTCTCTAATACCCAACATGGTTTTAGACCTTCCCACAGTACCACCACTGCCCTCCTCTCATTTACAGACACAATCAACAAAAATTGTAACCGTAACACCCTTTCCTCTGCACTTTTCTTAGACCTGTCCAAGGCCTTTGACATGGTCAACCACCATATACTCATACACATTCTTCAATCTTTGTCACTGGAAACCCAATCTATTAATTGGTTCAATTCCTACTTAAATAACAGACATCAAGCAGTACTGTGGAACTCCACTCTATCTTCCCAGCTACCTGTTAACATTGGTGTCCCCCAAGAATCCATACTGGGTCCCCTCCTGTTTTCTTTATTTATCAATGACCTCCACCAAGTAGTTCCCCAAGCCACATGCATACAATAGGCAGACGACTCTACACTCATTTGCTCAGCCACATCTGTATCAAATCTTCACTCCCTTACACAACACATATTTAATTCTGTAGAAGAATGGTTTTCACAACGCTGTCTCCTACTTAACCTAAAAAAAACTAAACTCCTTCTCTTTACACCTTCCAGTAAATCTCCCCATATCGATTTTACAATAACATCTAAAAATGGCACACCTATATCACAAGATCCTACTACCAAACTACTAGGCATTACCATTGACAACAACCTTAACTTCGATACCCGTATAAGCAACACTTTGAAAACTATTAATAAAAAAATAGGCTCCCTTTACAGAATCAAACCTTTCCTCACTCCAGAATCTAGAATAACTATTGCCCACTCCCACCTTATCTCTCCCCTTCTCTATGCCTCACCCATATTTACTAACTTGTCAAAAAAAAATATTTTGAAATTAGAAAATTCCTACCACAACATAGCCAGATTTGCTACAGGTAACCCTTTCAGAACCCACCACTGTACTAATCTAAAGCAATTAGGCTGGCTTGAATTTCAGCAGCAACTAAAACTTAATCAACTAGCCATAGCCCATCAAATTCTATATCAACCTGACAAAACACCTATACTATCTACTCTTATTTACCCCTACCATAACCTAACGTCCCTAAGATCCGCACACAAACTTCTTGTAAATATTGACAAAGCAGACAACAAGGCTGGAGATTCTCTTTATTCTAACACTGTTGGAAAACACTGGAACCTGCTTCCCTCTGAACTTTCTACTATTCCCTCTAAATCTCTCTTTAAAAAGAAACTTAAGCTCTACCTCAAATCACAATGGCTGTGCCCCTTTACTAATCCTGACTAACTCTAGCTCCTTGACACCTGACTAAAACCTATACCTTAAAACCCAAAATCTACTTCTTATTTACAGCCACTGACCTATTTCTCCTTCCTACTATCTTTATAAACAAAAAAAAAAGGTGTGTTTTTTTTTATAAATTATTCTTTCCACATGGAATACCACTAGATGTACTTACATAACTGCTAAGTTCCTCTTAATCTCCTTTATCCTTTTATTACTGTACATTATGCTAGTATTCTCACAGAATGTCACTTGTAACAATATTTTTGCCGCAACATTTTAACCGTTTATGTTATAAGTACTGCATTTTTACACTTTATAACTATGTCTCCAGTTATAATGCTTTCTTTTACTCTGTTATTTTCATGTATTTCTTTAATGTAAATTCATTTTAAACTTTGGAGCTTATCTCCCCGGGCGTCTACTGATAATGGACATATATCCAGCTAGACTAGCCCGGTCAACAAATGTAAAATAAAAATAAATAAATAAATAATAGTAAGACAATTTTCATTGCATGGGGAGAACGTCTAAGCAGAGGCTATCTTTTAGTTCAGGTGTTTCGGTGTCAACATTACAAATGGTCTAAATTCTTTGTTGATGTAGTAGAAATAGCCAGGCTTGTTGGGTAGCTTCTTTCTCAAACATGGTGTTGTCTTTTTATTGTGTCTGGGTTTTGTGGTAATGAATAACAGTATAGCCATATAAAAGGCTTGTTGAACAAGCCAGTCACAATAATTACAACTTTCACTAACACAAAAAAAATTGCAGTTTATTCCTGATGCAGTATTCATTAGTTTGACTGAACTATGTCATCCTGCAGCAACTACTGTCACTACAGCCAACTCCTTCAGCTGGGCAGTCTGGTAAAATGTGTGACTCCAGCTGCACATTGACCTCATGCCCTGAAACATTATTATTGACCATTGGGTCTCTGTCACAAGAGAGATTAGTGTTGAAAGAATTGACTACCAACAAAGAAATTAGAATAATGAAACCCGACAAAGGGGGAGGAGTGGTCATCATGACTCACCTTGATTATACAGCCAAAATGGAAACTATTTTAAATGATGATAGTACCTATCAAAGAGCTTCTAGATGTGAGATGAATATAGCATATCAAAAAATCGACACCTTCTTAATGGATACCTTGTTGGAAGGGGGAATACAACAGAAAGATTATGTTTTTTTTGGTAGTTGAACACCCAATTACACCTGCAGTGTTCGGCATTCCCAAAATCCATAAAAATATTTATGATCCCCATTTCAGACCAATAGTAGCAGCAAAGGGATCCAAAACTGAACCTTTGGCAGCCTATTTTGATAAGAATACACAAGGGCTGTTAAACAAGCATGAGCACATATTGAAGGACTTGTGGCATTGTTTAAAACGACTTAGTACTATTAGCAAGGGTGATTTGGTTTGGTCATTCCTTACTATAGGTGCGGTTAATTTATTTTCCACAATACCTCAAGAAGAGGGGGTTGGAATATTTTAGGGAAAGTCTTTTGAGAAGTAAACATTTGACTACTCTAAAGTTGAACAATGTAGTCAATTTCATGGAATTAGTACTTAAAAACAATTACATGATATTCGAGGGGGAAATTTACCATCAAACATCAGGGGTGGCTATGAGGGCCAAATGTGCCCCCATTTTTGCTAACCTTGTATTACTTCATTGGGAAGAAACCTTTGTGTTCCCTACCCCCTTTTTTTGAACATATTGCATTATATAACCGATTTTTAGATGGCATACTTATTTTGTGGAAGGGAAATGAGGATGAAGCTAGAAATTTTGTGGAATATCTTAATTCCACTACTTCGTTTCTTTCCTTCACATATAAATGGGACAATGAGACTATTGATTTCTTGGATATTAAACTTACCAAGACAAGTGAAGGTTTAGAAAGTAATATACACAGAAAAGAGACCTACAGTAATTCCCTTTTGCATTTTTCAAGTTGTCATCCATTACATCAGTGTAAAAGTGTTATTAAAGGGCAGATGGTTCGTCTGTCACGTCTTGTAAGCAATGATGAGGCTTTTCAGAGGGAGATGTACAAATTAATAGGAATGTTTTTGGATAGAGGTTACCCATTGAATTTGTTGATTTCAGTTAAAAAAGAGGTGGTGAATAGAAGGTGGACATCATTTAAACCCATTTTGGTAGAAAACACTTCAATTATTGAGGTGAATGAAAGAATTGAGTCCACTCATTCGAAAATGTTCGATTCAAGAGCTATTGTCTTGAAGTACAGTTCGCAGGCACATGATATTATTGAGATTATTGGGAAATCCTGGGACTTAGCATTCAACATGGATATGCAAAAAGAATTTGGTCATAAACCAAAAATATTTTTTTCAAGAGGATTAAATTTAAAGAACCTATTAGAAAAACAACAAAGTAGATTTACAAATTCACAAATGTACAAATGTGGGTCATGTAGGTACTGTAGATATATTAATGATGGGCCCTATGTGGTTGTGAGGGGGTACAACAAGGCAATTTCATGCCCTGGTAGATGTAGTTGTAATTCTAAAAAAGTGGTATACCTTGAAACTTGCAAGACATGTGCAGGATTTTATGTAGGGAAAACCATACATAGATTAAGGGAAAGGATAGCAAAACATCAGAGAGCCATCAAAAACAAGGACTGCCACAATGCATTGTATTTACATTCCAAGAATTGTGTTTGTTTCAAAAAGTTTATATTTTTTTGTTTTTGACAGGGTGTTGACAAGTGAGAGAGGGGGGGGTGATGATAACACTCGAGTAGAGTCTTTAGAATTTAAATGGCAGGTGATTCTAGATGTGACAACTCACCCTGGGCTGAATGATCATATTTCTATTAAGCCTATTTTGAAACAAAGGGCTATGGTTGTTTAAAGTCTTTTAGCTTTCAGTTGTTATGGAAAAGTCAATTATCTAAAATCAGGGTTTCGACATCAATATATGTGCAATAAGTATGTTAGTGTATATGGAAACAAATATTTTAGCACATGCTTTTAGCAAGTTATATGCATATGATTTATGGTACTTGTGAGTTAGATCAGTATGTATATTGGGACTGTAATTAATCAAGAAACTTGATTGGTTAAAGCACATGTGGAATTTTGTATTTAAAACCTGTGATTATGTGCTCTTTTTACTCTGAAGAAGCCATCAGTCGATGGTGAAAGCACTTAGTATTTGGGAGCCTTCAGTTTCAGCTCTTCATTAAACAGTTTGGTGCAGTTCGTGATTTTTGTGTTTTTATTTTTGTTAGTTTTTGCCCTGTTGGGTACAGTTTGTTTTATTAGTTATAATTCTCGGCTACACCTACGTTTTTTTGTTGGGGAACTGGTCTATTTTATTTATTTATTTAATTTATTCAGTTGTTACATTGAGTACCGCTTGATTTCCATGGAAGCGGTTATAAAAGAGTTAACCTCTTCAGTCAGGAAGTTGACAGTGTTGTTGACGCAAACCCAGGTTGATGTTGGGAGATCTTCTCAGGCGACGGTGACTGACTCTCAGGCCCAGTTGTTCACACTGCATTCTGTTCCAGGTTTGGACATCGAAGAAGATGGTGATGTTATCAATGGTGAAGGTATCCAGAGTGATGCTGAGGTCAATAAGAACTGAATGGATATTCAACGGTGGCTGCATGTTCCAGACATCGACTTCTCGGTCTCGAAGGAGGAGGGAAGGGTTCTTTCTACTCCATTTTTAAAAAAGCAGTTGGAGTTTTTTGAAACTACATGCCGCAGATTCCTGGGTCTTCTGTTAGACAACTCTTTTCTTTTAAAATCCATCGCTTTGAAGCAAGTACCGAAAGGGCTCAGATTGAATAAAGTGTGGAATGGGATCAAAAAAGGTTCTATAGCTTACAAGCAATTGGTGGATTTATACAACAAAACTGGTTTAGAAATTTTGGACATTATAATCAACAACAACAAGAGTAAGTTGGAGCTTCTTGAGAAAGCAATAGTAACTTTAAATGAAAGTATTACTAGTAATTTATTGTTTTTTCAATATGTTAAACAATACAATGTTGTGCTTAACAACATTGAAAAGTTTGTTGATAAGAATGTTAAAATCAAAATCAAAAAGCTATCTAGAGACCTCATGGACTATAAGAACAACATGGCATATAATTTTGGTTCTAACAACAATAGGGCAGTTTATAAATATGGCTCCAACAATGGACAGAATTTTAATAACATGGGCAATGTATGTGATTATGGTGACGAGCATGACTCTGGGGAATGCAATGATGAACACCAAGTTTTTTTAGTAACATCTCTGGGTCTGAGGAGATCCGAACGCCTGAGGAACAAAATGAGGGGTGGTTCAGAGAACCAGTCGAACAATTCCCATTACAAATATCAACAAGGGAACAACCGTTACAACACGAGAGGGTGGTGGTACAACAACAACCAGAGGTGGAGATAATCCAGGGACCAGACTTTTGTTATAACAATGAAGCAATTGACATTAACAATCACGGTGACACGACTTTTAGTTTTTTGGAATGTGATACTGATATTGTTGAATCTACAGTGTGTGTGTTGAAGGGGCTGATAACAGTATTTTATTAAGTGCACTACGTTTGAACAATGATGCAGCTGAATTTAAATGAGAAGTTAACATGAAAGCAGGCTTCACTATATATAATTTCAGCGCTTTGTAAATAAAGGAAATGCATCCTGATTTATTAGCAAAGGTTTACATATATACCTGCATTTTGTTACAACATTGTGGATTTGATTACTAGCTTGAAATTATATACTAGGCAGTTACATTTAGCACTATATTTTAAAAGGCAAAATGTACAGAAAGATTTTTTTCCGTGAACACTTATTAGGAAAAGTACATTTATTCTGCCTGTTGATAAGGATGTGGCATTATTTGAAAAATTATCTGTTAACACTATCCAAACATATTTGGAGAAGAACAGAATTAGGGCACAAGACAACCTTATGAAACAAGAGAGATTAGTGTTGAAAGAATTGACTACCAACAAAGAAATTAGAATAATGAAACCCGACAAAGGGGGAGGAGTGGTCATTATGACTCACCTTGATTATACAGCCAAAATGGAAACTATTTTAAATGATGATAGTACCTATCAAAGAGCTTCTAGATGTGAGATGAATATAGCATATCAAAAAATTGACACCTTCTTAATGGATACCTTGTTGGAAGGGGGAATACAACAGAAAGATTACGTTTCTTGGTAGTTGAACACCCAATTACACCTGCAGTGTTCGGCATTCCCAAAATCCATAAAAATATTTATGATCCCCCTTTCAGACCGATAGTAGCAGCAAAGGGATCCAAAACTGAACCTTCGGCAGCCTATTTTGATAAGAATACACAAGGGCTGTTAAACAAGCATGAGCACATATTGAAGGACTTGTGGCATTGTTTAAAATGACTTAGTACTATTAGCAAGGGTGATTTGGTTTGGTCATTCCTTACTATAGATGTGGTTAATTTATTTTCCACAATACCTCAAGAAGAGGGGTTGGAATATTTTAGGGAAAGTCTTTTGAGAAGTAAACATTTGACTACTGTAAAGTTGAACAATGTAGTCAATTTCATGGAATTAGTACTTAAAAACAATTACATGATATTCGAGGGGGAAATTTACCATCAAACATCAGGGGTGGCTATGAGGGCCAAATGTGCCCACATTTTTGCTAACCTTGTATTACCACCCCTTTTTTTGAACATATTGCATTATATAACCAATTTTTAGATGGCATACTTATTTTGTGGAAGGGAAATGAGGATGAAGCTAGAAATTTTGTGGAATATCTTAATTCCACTACTTCGTTTCTTTCCTTCACATATAAATGGGACAATGAGACTATTGATTTCTTGGATATTAAACTTACCAAGACAAGTGAAGGTTTAGAAAGTAATATACACAGAAAAGAGACCTACAGTAATTCCCTTTTGCATTTTTCAAGTTGTCATCCATTACATCAGCGTAAAAGTTTAATTAAAGGGCACATGGTTCGTCTGTTACATCTTGTAAGCAATGATGAGGCTTTTCAGAGGGAGATGTACAAATTAATAGGAATGTTTTTGGATAGAATTTACCCATTGAAATTGTTGATTTCAGCTAAAAAAGAGATGGTGAAAAGAAGGTGGACATCATTTAAACCCATTTTGGTAGAAAACATTTCAATTATTAAGGTGAATGAAAGAATTGAGTCCACTCATTCGAAAATGTTCGATTCAAGAGCTATTGTCTTGAAGTACAGTTCGCAGGCACATGATATTATTGAGATTATTGGGAAATCCTGGGACCTAGCATTCAACATGGATATGCAAAAAGAATTTGGTCATAAACCAAAAATAATTTTTTCAAGAGGTTTACATTTAAAGAACCTATTTGAAAAACAACAAAGTAGATTTACAAATTCACAAATGTACAAATGTGGGTCGTGTAGGTACTGTAGATATATTAATGATGGGCCCTATGTGGTTGTGAGGGGGTATAACAAGGCAATTTCATGCCCTGGTAGATGTAGTTTTAATTCTAAAAAAGTGGTATACCTTGCAACTTGCACGACATGTGCAGGATTTTATGTAGGGAAAACCATATGTAGATTAAGGGAAAGGATAGCAGAACATCAGAGGTCCATCAAAAACAAGGACTGCCACAATGCGTTCTATTTACATTCCAAGAATTGTGTTTGTTTCAAAAATTTTATATTTTTTGTTATTGACAGGGTGTTGACAAGTGAGAGAGGGGGTGATGATAACACTAGAGTAGACCCTTTAGAATTTAAATGGCAGGTGATTCTAGATGTGACAACTCACCCTGGGCTGAATGATCATATTTCTATTAAGCCTATTTTGAAATAAAGGGCTATGGTTGTTTAAAGTCTTTTAGCTTTCAGTTGTTATGGAAAAGTCAATTATCTATCAGGGTTTCAACATCAATATATGTGCGTTAAGTATGTTAGTGTATATGGAAACAAATAAATATTTTAGCACATGCTTTTAGCAAGTTATATGTGTATGTTTTATGGCACTTTGTGAGTTAGATCAGTATGTATATTGGGACTGTAATTAATCAATCAACTTGATTGGTTAAAGCACATGTGGAATTTTGTATTTAAAACCTGTGATTATGTGCTCCTTTTACTCTGAAGAAGCCATCAGTCAATGGTGAAAGCGCTTAGTATTTGGGAGCCTTCAGTTTCAGCTCTTCATTAAACAGTTTGGTGCAGTTCGTGATTTTTGTGTTTTTATTTTTATTTTTATTAGTTTTTACCCTGTTGGGTACAGTTTGTTTTATTAGTTATGTGCCTCCATAACTTGTTCATTTACCACTGATTCTATCACTATCCTGCGGGTTTCCTGAGGTATGGAGTACCTTCTGTAGTAGGCAACTGACTGTTTTTTTTATATGTTCCACCAACCAGCTACAGTGTCCATATCATGCCATGCTAAGAAACAGAACCTGGATCTGCCACTAGCTCTATAAATGTATAGATGTTTATATGCCTATATGCACCACATGTGCAGGTCTGTCTGAAAGTCTAATACATCTCTTCAGAAGAAAAAGAAGCTCCCAACTAGGTAAAGAAAGAAATAAAGTCTAGAACACCATCCTACATTACCTACCCTACGATGTCAGCCTGACACCATGTCTATCCTTAGTCAAACCTCTAAAGAAGGGAAAATTTTGTCCCATACAGTAAGACAGCCTAAACAGGAAATTTTTCCAGCTTGGGAACTCACCTTCTCAATCATTTAAAACTGCAGTAAACACTATGATGCCTTCATAAATGGATAGAAACATATTCAAGGCAATACCCCGCTATATGCAGAACTCTGGCTTTTCCACATCCCCCAAGAACAGATTCAGCATGGCAATGGTTTTATGGACTACATAATATTTGACAAATTAGTGTAAAATACACAAGATCTAAACTCTGGACCCATATATATATATATATATATATATATATATATATATATATATATATATATATATATATATATATATATATATGTGTGTGTGTGTGTGTGTGTGTGTGTGTGTGTGTGTGTGTGTGTGTGTGTGTGTGTGTGTGTGTGTGTGTGTGTGTGTGTGTGTGTGTGTGTGTAATGCACCAAATAGTTTTATCAGTGACAAAAGTCATATGCTTAGGTAGGGGTAGACATTTCAGAAATACTCTGCCTATCAGCTGCAAAGTCTACCTGCTTATGACTTGAAATTAAATTAGTATATTAGACAGAAGATGTCAGAAGCAAATATATATACACACACACACACACACACACACACACACACACACACACACACACGCAAACTCAAAAGGTCAAATTCACAACATATAAAACTACCAGAAAAGTGATTTTTTTTTCCCAGACAAAAAAATTGCTGTTCCCAAAAAACAAAAAAACAAAACACATTCAACCATTAAAAAAACTGGGGGGCTTTGGCCACCACACCACCCGACATGGGGGGCTGTGCTCCCAACACCCCCTACTTAAATATACCAACTCCGAGATTACACTACAGTGCCAAAAATGGTAAAGTGATGGAAGCGGCCAAGCAACTTCTTTCCCAAGGAAAGAATTTGCTTATATGCCGCTTCATCATTTTGCATTTTCGACATTTGAAGTTCGACCAAGATGCATTTGACAAAATGCACCTTCGGTCTTCTGATAGGAACCCTATATATATGTATATATATATATATATATATACGGTTTTAGCAGTGACCCAAAAAAGTCATATTCCTAGCCAGGCAAGACATTTCAGAAATAATTATGGTACTCTCTCTAGCAGCTATGAAGTTGACCTGCTCATAATCTGAAATTAAATTAGAAAAACAAGGCATATATTCATAAGACATCTTGGAAACACTTTTCTAGACCTCTAAATCCTGAGTTACCTGTAGGTCATGAAAGAAGACAGAGTAACTTAAACGTCAGCATGTTTAATTGTATATTAAAGGGACTAGTAACAAAGCCAGCTAATGGCTTATTTAATTCTAAAGAACCTTACTTTTTTATATCTACCCAATTTCCCCTGAAATATTCACTCATTAACTTCATTAGAATACCGATGACTACCAAGTTCTCCTCCTTCGATTGTGTTGTCCTCACTGTACTCCCTTTCCTTGTCAGGTGGGCCAAATAACCACAGGGTATTATCAGAGGATCATAGGATCAGAGGAGGTTACTAGCCTTTTGACCCTGAGGCCCTTATAAGCCTGGCCAAGAGTTTAGCCCATGTTTAGACATGTCAGCACCTGCATCCCCTGTTAAGCAGGGACACAGGTGGAATCCCAGGAGTGCATTTTCTGTTTCCCATCCAGTTATCCAGGTTGCGCTTAAAAAGGGATAATGAGGTACTCTGCTTGATGTAGAGAGGGAGTCTATTCCACAGATGGGGGAGCCTCTGGGACACAAATCTGTACCACCACCAAGTCCTATTGATATCACAGACCAGGTTGAGGTCACAATTATGGGTTGCTCGAGTGGAGCTTGACTTGCGGAAATGCAGCAACCCCATCAAGGCGGGGTCAGAGATTGCTTTGTATGCCAGACAGAGGTCACCTCTGAGGAATCTGTATGAAACTGAGTAGAGGGACAAGATTTTTATTCTATCTGTGTAGGGTAGGTGTTTGAGGCCCTTGATTCTACTGGTGAGGAACCTCTGTGGTCACTCCAGCTGGTGTATGTGTTTTGCGAGGTGCATGCCCAAGGGGAATTGTTCTCAATAATTGGCATTATAAGGGAAGAATACAGGGATTTTATGTCCTCTTTGTCCCTGGATGAGATGCCCTTACCTATGAGGTGATCAGGTTGCTATCAACCTGGGTGCCCAAATCCCTGATTTCTGATTGTGTACTTAGGACATTGTTATTAATGTGAAAATGTGTGCGGATGTCACTCTCTCCAAAAGGGATGATGATGCATTTTTTGGCATTCAGCTTGAGGCCATGTTTCTGGCACCAGTCATTTGTTTGGATGAGACCGTCTTGGAGGACATCCACATCACTTGGGGAATTGATGACTGTGCCCAGCTTGCAATAATCTGCAAACTTGTTCAGCCATAGCCCATTGGTTTTGGCCTGCACCTAAGAAAAGTATATCCCAAATAACAGAGGCCCCAAGACTGATCCCTGGGGTATGCCACTCATTATGGGTCTACTGCTTGAGGTGGTTTCCCCTGTTCTGGGTAGGTGGATTCTGTCAGTGAGCCAATTTGCTACCCATCTGGTAATATATAGATTGATGCCTAGTTGAGAGAGTTTACCTACTATGCCCTAGTGGGGAATAGTGTTGAAAGCTTTGGCCATGTCAAGGTAGGCAGTGTGCCTCCTCTTCCCCTCATCCATCGGTTTTGTGACTGTCTCAAAGAAGTGAACTAGATTTAACAGACATGACCTCTCCTTGACAAAGCCACACTCTGTGGGTCGAGTGCTTGGAGGTTGCCAATGTCCCTGTTAAGGAGCTCCATGATAAGCCATTCCATGGCCTTGCAGATCAGGCTAGTTAGGCTGATGGGTCTATAATTTCCTGGATCCATGGATGCTCCACATTTGTGTAAAGGGATGAAAGTGGCTGTCTTCCACTTGGCTGGGACAAAGCCAGTACTCGGGCTTTAGTTGAATAGTGTACCTAAAGTTGCTGCAAGTTCATGCCTAAGTTCATGTAGGATGCAGCCTGGGATGTTACTGGGTCCCATGGAGGCTGTATTTTTTGCCTTTGAGAGGGCAGTGATAACTTGTCGCAAGAGATAAGGGGTGAATGGCAGTTACTGTGGATGTCCTGATTTACTGATGGGGGGACAGAGGGGAGAAGTTTTCACTGAATCTGTCAGCCAGTGGATTGGCTATATCTACAACATTTGTGTATGTGGTGTCCTTGACCACCAGTTCTGAACAGATCTGAGTGCTTCCTTTGAGATTGCGGATGTATGTGAAGAAGCCCTTATGATTGTCTCTAGTAGATGTGGCTGATTTGGACTCAAAGTTAGCTTTAGAGGATTTCACTAGTGCTCTTATTTGCTTGTTCAGGCTAAGGAGAGATTGCTTAAGATTGGGCACCTGCTCCTTCTTGGTCCTGGGCAGCATTTTTTTCCTTTAGTTATATAGTTTATTTTTTGCATTTGTCCACCAGACAGGTTTACTCTTCCTTGCAGAGGATGATTTTGTCCTGTCAGGTATTCCTGATTCTATGCAGCTATATAAATGCTCGTATAGTACTTTGGTGTAGATCTGGACATTGGTGCCAGTTCCTACAGTGGAGGGGGGATGTGTAGCTGTTTATACCATCCCTCAGGAGGTTGTAATCAGCTTTGGAGAAGTTTTTTTGTTTGACCCTAGTTAGAGGGGGGTCAAAGGAGATGATGACTTCAAAAGTGACCACTTTATGGTCGGATCTTACCAGGGAGGATGATATCATAGGGGTGCTGCAGTGGTTACTCATGTTGGTTAATACCAAGTCCAAGATATTATCACCTCTTGTGGGCACAGTCAACTAGCTGTTTCAAGGCATTTGCATTGATGAAATCGAGGAATCTCTGGGCACTTGTGCTCTGGCATGAGTAGTTTTTCCAGTCTATGGTTGGGTAATTAAAGTCACCCAGGATCAGGGTAAATGGTTGAATCTTGATATTGGAGTGGGCATCTTGATTTAAATTTGGGGGCCTGTACCTAGCTATAATTTGAATAGGGGTCTTGTCAATAGTTAATTGCACCTGGAGTGTCTCCTGTGTATCATACTGTTTGACCAGCCTGGAGGTGTGTGAGTATTTAATATGTATTGAAACTCCACCTCCTTCGGCTTTGCTGCCCACATTTTGAGGTCTGAATGTATGATAGGATGAGTAACCAGGTAAGGCTGGGGTGCTGTCCACAGCTATGAACCAAGTTTCCATGACTGCAGAAATGCCAGCATCTTCCAGGGTTAAGAATGCTTGCAATGAGTGCAGTTTCATGTTTAGACTCCTAGCATTTAGCAGCATGACCTTCAATTTGCATTTTGTTGAAAGTTTTATGTTGGTAGTATCGACCTCATGACTTTTCCTAAAAAAGGCACTATGGCAGAGGCAAGGGGCTTTGCCAGAAGCCTGAAGCCCAAGTGAGACAGATACAGGCCATCTCTAGCAAAGCATTGTGGTCTGTTGATCATATCTTCCCAGGCTGTCAGGCACTGGATCCCCCTGGAATGACACCAGAAACTAAGCCAATTGTTAAAGTCAATCATTTTCTGTTTGTATTGAGGCATCATTCTGGGTGATGGTAGAATGCTGCTTAAGACTAGGGACATACCTGCCTGGGACACATATTCCGTGAGCTGAATCATTTCTCTCTTCATATAGTCCAGAGAGGTATGTCTCAAGTAATTTGTGCCAACATGGACTATGACAGAGTCATAACAGTACCTGCTGTTGAGAGACATGAGTGAGTGTGTGATATGGTGCATTCTGGCACCTGACAAACAACTAACCGTGACTTTCTCTTTATCCAGCCTGATGAGAGGCACATCTGTGTGTCTCACAATGGAGTCTCCTATGACTAATATGTTAGGTTTATGTTTAGGCCTTAGTGGTTGTGAGACACTAGTATGTGGACTATGCACGGTATGTGGTGTGGAGGGTTGTGGAGTTCGCATGTGTTTTTGCCTCTGAAGTCTCATTTGTTTGGGTTTGTTTTTGCTGAGAACCTCCGCATATGTAGGTGAGTGTTGGGTAGTTGTGGGTGGTGTTTGAGGTGTAGTGATTGTGTTGACAGCCTTCTCAGTGCCAGATATACTGGCTTGTCAGGGAGAGAGCATAGACTCTAGCTTCTTTATGTAATTGCATTTCTCACAAATTGTGTTCCTAGGTGATAGTAGTATATGGTTGTCCATGTACATGAGGCAGTTGCTACACTGTCTCAGATGCCCATATCAACCATGCTGGCAGGAGAAGCCATAGGAAATTGTCCATCCATAGTTGTCAGAATCTAAGGGAGAGACAACATGGAGAGCTAAGGGGTAGACCTAAAGCCCAAGTGCTTAAATCAAAATGAAGAGGCTTACAATAACACTTAAAATTTAAACAGACTAAAAACAAGCAGTAATAAATGCAGCAGAGAAGATGCAATTGAACACTTTAGAAAACAAGTATCAGAAAAATCAAGATGAAGAGATAGAGTAGGAGGAGGAAACACAAATACTGTAAGAGCAGCTGAATATATATATATATATATATATATATATATATATATATATATATATATATAGATATATATATATATATATATATATATATATATATATATATAAATATATATATCTATATATATATATAGATATATATATATATTTAGTTTTTTTTTGTTTTTTTTTAGTAAAGTGGAAAGGGAGAAAGGAGATAATTCAATGTTAGGAAACTAAGGGGGTTGGCCTTCCCAAATGTTCTCTCTGTATTAGGTAGAATGAGCTAATGACACTGGACTGGGAGGAGTGTCTCAGATCAAATTTACACTAGGGGCGGGCATCTGCAAAGCTACCAAGTATAAGAACAAGACACCAATAAAGAAAGAGGGTGGGAAACTATGCTACAGCTACTAGCTACACTATTTTAGGCAAATAAAATACTACAGAAATGTTTATCACAGCAGAAAAACAGCAGTGAGATACTAAATGAAAGTTTTAAACAGCTAAAGGAGCAATGAGACGCTAGAGAATGCTTTTAACTGCAAACAAATCAGTTATATGAAACAACCCTTGGCAAGAAATCAGAACAAACAAACAGATGCTTAACCAATAGAGACAATTTCCAGTTAATACCTCTTACACAGTGAAACTAGTTAAAAAAGCTTTACAAACAGTGTGACAGTAACAAAAGTGATTAAACAGGCCCTGTAAGGCAGAAAATGTCAGTACAATAGTACAGATTAGTTTATAGCAATAAAATACAGTAAAAATAATAGGCAGCAGACAATAAAAAATCTATAAATGGTTAAAATAAGCAATAACTAGTAAAAATAAGCAAAAAAGCAGGATACTTATTGTTATATATCACAGATCAGAGTTGTGGTCACTGACCCTCCAACAAGCCTTAACAAGCTTGTGTTTTATCTAGTTTAAATCTTTTTATGTTAATTTGTGCTACAAGTGTTGTATATCACAACCCAGCTTTACACAAATGGATTTTCTTCTTTCCCCTAATTTCACTTAAAATACTAAACTAGAAGTCTTCCCCCAGTAGAAAAAAAAACACAGTAAAATATAATAAACTGTATTCTGTCGAAAAGTAAGTTTTCTTCAGGAGCCGCAATACTGAGAGAGACAGCAGTACATACAATCCTCAAGAGAGGCCCAGCTAGGTTGCAGGAGCTGCAGGTCCAGATATATTTTAAAATGAAACATACTGTCCATTGTATATTATTATATATTATGGATGATCTTATGGACCATCTACATATGAACCTTTAACAGCGCGACAGCAATATTTCTCTTCAACAATTATATATTTTTCTTTTCACCACATAATTTGCTTCCAAGTCCCTTTTAACCAGGCAACGTTTTTAACAGTACAACACTGGCACAAAGTAGTTGGAAGCCTGGTGACCAAAGAACTATCTGTCAAATCTATTGACCCGAATGACAGGATAAGTTGCCTGTTCCCCTTTAACCACTGAAACTAAAAGATCACTAAAGAGGCTATAATACTGATTACAATACTACCTTCAGTCTGTCACACTAATACAGACATTTACAACTAATTATGTGTCATATACATTTTTAATATATTCAACTGAAGTAGCAGGGGTAGTTTATTGCATCATTAGCCAGGGTCAAAAAAGTAAATATTTGTTTTCACCTCAAACACTCATGGCAGCTTAAAGACAGGAACATGTGCTCAGGACAGACATGCTCTAGCCCCAAGGGGCTACTCAGCCACTGCTAAAAATGTGAATCAAACAATGCTACCTACCAGAACCAGAGAAAAAAAATAGAAAGTAATGAATGAAGGGGCTACATTGCTTTGTCTAGAGAAGCATCAGCTAGTGCCTGAGCTTTATTGTAGATACATGCTATATTGTTGGCAGTGTAAATATTCTGCAAATATATTAAATCATAACTGTTGTCATAATCTTATTTGTAAATGATACTACAATTTGAGCATCTCTGTTTTCTGTGTATGCTGTAGAGCATCCTCTGACCTGCCAATACACCGGGTTATCAAATGTATAAATGGATAGCTACATGAACAGATGAGTCATATCATGCAAGCACAAGATATCCTGTGCAACCAAAGTCACACTGATCATGATGCAGTCACTCTGTTGATTGTAATTATGGTAGATTAAACAATCAGAAAATTAACCTGAAGCACGAAAAATATAAAATAAACTCTACACAACACACTGTATGTTTGTAGTCCACAAGAAACACAGGAGTCAGATTAACACTTTCTTTCCTTTACTATCGGAACTTCATCAGAAATACACCATTTAAACATCAGACTAGTTAAATACTAACAAACCAGTGACATCACACTCTAAGAACATACAAATTAGTTAAAGCACTAGTGATATAAAAATAGTAATAAAACCTCTTTCATCAGACAATTTATAACACACACAAAAATGTGTATAATAACAAATCTCTACAATTGAAAATAATCTTGATATGTTTATACAAACTTATATTTTAATAAACTTTTAACAGAAATGGTTTCATTTAAACCCAGACTGACATCATCCCTGAGAAAAACCTGCCATTTCACCTCTAACATCTCTAAATAATTGTTACTTAAATCAACAAACTTGTTAGTATCCACTTGTAAAACTCAAAAATAAAATTTGTGAAAATGTTCACAATTTAAACTATGCCTTGCTAGGGCATTGTTCAAATCCTTGTTTTTAATGGCTTTAAGATGGTCCCCCATCCGACTTTTGAGGGCCCTAGAAGTCTTGACTACATAAAAATTGTAGCAGGACCCACAAACTGCCAAATAAACTAAACCTACACTTTTACAGTCAAATTTGTGTCGAGGTTCAAACAAGAACCTACAGTGCTTAAACAAAAATGTACTTTCGGAGGAGATAAACTTACAAAATCTGCACCCTCCACAGGGAAATGTACCTAAAGGTGAGGTACTAACTGTTGTAAACTTGTCTTTACCTTTTTTCTAATAAAAACTTCAGATTTGATGTCTTCTTGTAAATACATTTAGGTTCCATACCCCTACCTCACTGAGATCCGTATTCCCTAAAATAACCTTCCAATTGTCCTGAATGATCTTTTTAAGCTGTTCTCCTTCCAAACTCATTGGAATTGGAAAGGCTAGGAATTTTTGATCATTACACCTATCAGTCTCATTATGCTTAGCTCTGGGAATAAATCCTGAAAAAAGAATAGACTGCATCTGCTATCTTCCTTAAGATAATGGCAGGAATGAAAACGCTAATGTGATTCCTGTGTTTCTTATGGACTACGAACATACAGTTAGATAATAAACAATCGTGTACTTATAAAATAATAACCATCCAAATATGGTGTGGAATAAAGTAAGAATTATATTGTCCTACTTTTTATATAGAGAGATTTCTACATGAAGGAATTAAACAAGGGACAGAATTGGTGACTGCTATTATCTGAAACCAGCAAGTAGTACAAAACAAACTGTAAAAAAGCACAACACCACTCACGAGCCACAAAACCTCCTTTTAATGTTGCACACAGTTAATCGAAATAGTAAAAACAACAATGCATTAAAATGCAATAAAACCACGATCCAAATTAAGTGCTTTCACTTAGACAAATCCCAAGCTTCATCAGAACATAGAATACTAACTGTTGACCATTTTTTACAGGTTCAAAAAGGTCCAACCAATCGTTTAACCTCATACATATTAATTAGGTTAAGTCAATGGAGAAATTCCATCTCATTAGCAACCTCATCATCTCTTAACTATACCTGTTGAAACAGTAATAATATATGTGTTACCATTACCACTCTATTCTAGTTGAAAGTATGTAAAATTAGTAATTATGTTTATACATTTTATACTACTCTTAAAATATTTTTCTTGCCCATCTAAAGCTTAGCTGCCTTTAATTTCAGGACACTGTTAATACTTAAGTGGTCATTTAGACCTGTTGTTTTTGTTGCTTCCAGTCTTAGCTGCCAGTATAATTCTTTATATTCTATGCAGGCTTCCCATGGGCCACCCCTAGCATCTTGTCCTATTTGTTCCAGTACAAAGAACTTAAATTTACAATCCAAACATTGTTTTTGGTGTCTATATAGAGCATTAGTGTCTTTTTTCTCTGAAATTTCATATAAGTACTCATATATTCATCTTTTCAAGGGCCTCTTGGTCTTGCCTACATAAAAGCTGTAACATATTTGGCAAATACTAATGTATACAACCCCTTTGCTGTTACAATTGAAGTATTCATTAGCCCTCATTTTAAACTTCCTAGATGGGATAGTAATGCTGTGTTGCTCCAATATGTTGTTACATTGTTGACAGAACCAACACTTATACGTCCCACCAGTATTTTGGGATCTACCTGCCCTGCTCTCTATATCTTGATTTTCCAACATCTCCTTTATGTTCATGTCCCTTTTCTTTATAAATGTAGGTGTTGGTGGAATAAAGTTATTGGTTTCATTATTTATGATCAATAATTTCCAATATTTCTTAATAATGTTCTCAAATTCACATGAATATGCCGTGTGTGTATGGATCAATGCCAGATCATACTGGGAACTTTTCTTATCTACATTCTGGTTAGTGGCCTGTGGATTTTTCCCCAGAATTGGATCATATTTCCTCTTTCTTCCTTTCTTAACTTCCTTAATTAATTGGTTAACCAAAACTTTAGGGTAACTTCTCTCAGCAAAGAATTTCTTCATTATATTAATTTCCTCCAAGAAAACCAAGTCCTCACTACACATCCTCGATGACCTAATCAATTGTCCCTTGATAATACCCTTCTTTTGATTATAGGGGTGTTCACTCTCATAATGTAAATATAAGTTAGAATGTGTGGGTTTTCGGTAAAACTTGGAATGAAATTTCTTCTCACCTCGGCTCTTGTATATTGTCACATCTAGATAGTTTATTACTTCTTCAGACATATGCCAAGCAAATTTCAAAAAACAGGTTGTAATCCCTATATACTCCAAAAACTGGGCTAACTGAGTTTGCGTGCACTTCCAAAATCGACAAATATCATCTAAAAATCTAGTATATAGAGAAATATTTTCATTCCAAAGAGTCAACAATATACAAGAGCTGAGGTGAGAAGAAATTTCATTTGAAGAGGGTCCAGTATTTGCCAGCTGAGAAGGACATGACTGACAGACCATGCTGCTTCACTAGGGAAGGCCTGCACCCATCCTCTCAACCCTTTCAAATATTGGCAAAGATATTGTCCACCTCATAGTACCTTTTAGTGCAATGCCAACCAGGTATACCTACCAATATAATTAAACAATCAGTGGAAAATATGAAGGTGTTACTAATCAGTGCTAGGAAACTAAACTAGAAACTGCATTCCCTGTAAGCCCTCCACACCTTGGAGGAAGTAGACAGCTATTTAAAACTCTAACATTGTTTAGAATGGTGAAGAGTTCTCTGGTTGTGCAGGGCTATAATGCCTTCCTGGACTTTGTCAATAAAAACACCTGCAAAAACTAGTCAGAGCACTGACTGGGGGGACTAACATCTTAGACCTTGTCCTTACTAATATGGGGACATCTTGCACAATCCTTTGCATATCTTTATCACTTGTTAGCTCTGAACATCAAGCCATCTCCTTTAAAATAAAATTGAATCTAGGGAGACTTCTTCCCATAGTAGTTTTAAAAATTTCTCAAAGACAAACTACCTACTCCAAAGTGATACACAGGCAAGCCTGAAATTCCCATCAAACCCAGTTAATTCTTTTGAATGTGTGGAAACATACATCACTAAACTATACCAGCATGCAAACAGCTACATATATGCATCTGTTCCCAGTAGAAACAAGTGAAGGGCATACCATAAAAAAAAAAAAAAAAAAAAAAAAAAAAAAAGCGGTAGAACTTTAATGTCAACAAACTTTAAAAGGAAGAAATTATTGGCTAAAAGTAAAAATACCAATAGACAGGAACTACCAGAACTATGAGGAACTGTTCACAAAAATCCTATACAAGCATGTTAATAACTGCACATAGGCAGCTGTACCCACCAGGAATAAGTACAGAACTAATTAATATAACAATCCACTCTGGCAGAATCACATCAGTAGGCTCTAAAACAGAAGGAAGAACAACATGGCAAAAATTAGGAGGTGTAGCACGCAGCAGGATAAAAAAACTCTCATCAAACTAAACAAACATTTCAGAGGAAAAAAAAGGTATACTAAAGCCAAAGTTGATGTAAATTTGGACTCCCAGGCCAAGAACAACCACAAAGCATTCTTTAGCTATGTCCATAACCTCAAAGGCATTACACAATTGTGTGCAGAACTCATTGTAAATGGGGAAACCTATACTGAGCCAGAACATATAGCAAACTAACTGGCAGACAAGTTCAACTCTAACTTTACCCCTCTTGTCCCCTCAACCTACCCTCAGGAAATGTAATAAATATACCTCCTCTACTAGGGGAACAAGTCCTCCATGCTCCCTCTAAGGCCAATATCATTGCATTAATAGGTCCAGACAAATATCCAAAGATACCTTCTAACTAGCATAAAACTTGGCCTATCCAGTGCTCTGGAATCACTGTTTACCCACAGCTTCCAATCAGGCTTTGTGCATAATGAATGAGGAATAGCAAAGGTCATTCCCTCCGTTCAAAGGTGGGCCATCTACAGTCCCATAAGTCTCACTAGTCTCATATTCAAAGCCATAGAAAGGACATTGGAGACCTCCAGACACTGGACGCAACCCAATCTGGTTTTGTCAAGAGCAAGCTATACCTACTCAACCTGGTAGGCTTCCTTGAAAAGGTCACTAAAGCAATGGATGAAGGTAAAATATTTCATACCATCTACCTCGACCTTGCCAAGGCTTTTAACACAATCCCCACTCAGGTGCAGTAGAAAAGCTTAATAAACTAAGAATGAGAACTTTTGTCATCCACTGTATTGCCAACTGGCTCACAGATAGGATGCAAAAGATCAATTTAATTCTAGAGGAAGCTGTCTTCAAAAAAATACCAGTCACTAGTGGAGACATTTGCTCAGTGTCTACTTCTCTGAAGTAAAAGCCAATGCCAAAAAGGCTCTGCAGGTAACTGCAAGCTAGGAACAGTAATTAAAGCCCCAAAAGACTCAGCCATCCTGCTAGGAGGCTTATCCAAAAAATATATAGTTCCAGACACATGAACTAGAGCTAAATGCCAAAAAAATGCATTATTGTCTCCTTAGGAAAGTTGACTCCCCTGGGGGGCTACCACATGGACAACATACCCCTAAGAGTTGACCTAGTAGTTTGAGATTTTGGAACTTATAAAGACAGTGACCTAACTTTTGATCAGCATGTGTCTACATAAAATAAATGAATCACTGACCACATTCCAGCATAGCTAGGATCAAGGGATGAGAAATAGGAAATTTACACCAAGACCCCCAATACTATTAATGGGCTGAGGCAGTGGCTAAAACATTTATTTCAATACAAGGTTCTCCTCCAAATAAATATGATCTGATTTAGTAACAGTCACTAGAGTAATATATAAATATAAATCTTAGAAAAGGTTCGATAAATCTAAATTCAAATGGGATAGTTTAATTTTAAACTCCTAATGGGATAATTAGCTAGGCTTAAAATGGCCTGCAAGTGCAGTTAGCTTAGTAATGACCTATTAACCTCTCACCAATGTGATGGTAATTCAATGTAAATAGGGGTACTTGAACATATTGAGCTGTTGTCCTTCATTTCCCTGTTATTTTGCTGCAGGTCACTGATATTCAGCTGTACATCTTTAGATTCTTAAGTATGATGAGGTTACAGTACAACAATGGAAGAGAGGGATCCTGTAACAATGTTGTAACTTAATGTATCATTAAGAATACAGTTGTTACATTTACTGTCATGTTTTTTTTACTATGCTTGGTTTTACCAATTTGCTGAGCACCCTTTTTCTTTTCCAATTTGCTTTCTATAGTAGTGTCTTTGAAAATCATAACGGTAACAAAATTATTTTTTTTTCTTTCTGTGTGCGTCATCGCCCTGAATTTCTAAGACTGGTGAATGCTTAGTAAGTCTGGATCATGGCTTTCCAGTAGACGTCTTTCTTCAAGCCATGTATAAGCAAATTCTGACAAAGTTCTTATATCTGTAACTAAAGGATATTTGCAGTTCAAAATAACATTGTGTTTTGTCTTCTAAACTCTTAGCTCAAGTTATTTCTTTTTTTTTTACAGTTAAGGAGCTCCATGTGAGCAGCATAATCGCTACTTGTTTTAAAGAACTATTTGCATGACTTGTGTTGTCCTAAATTTTGTATTTTGTCACATTAATCATTAGCTCTTTGGAATTTTAGATGTAGATGGCTGTGGGTTCAGGTCCTCCTCTCATTCCATCTATGCTAAAGGCATAGATAACATGGGAGGTCTGCTTGCTGCTCATTCATTTATAGTAGGTACAACTTAATCATATGACAAATACATATTAGCTGTATGTTTTCTTAGTATTTGGATTTCTCTCACTTTACTATCTGTCACTATATTTTCTATTATATACAGTTATTTTGTTTGTTTCTTTTACTGTCATATGCAGCATGAAGACCTGCAACCATCCTTCAGGCAATGCCTGTCATGCTCACACTGGTGGCAACAGCAGCAGAAGCAGCACCATCACAAACCGCCAGAAGCTCCCAACACATTTGGGTCCCAGTCATCTGCAGTTACCTTCACTCCTCCGGCCCTATCCTTACCACCCTGCACTGGATGTTGGGACTATTGTACCCACTGCTAGCAGTGCCAATGGAAGAGACACCTTTGTCAGCCATTGACAGCTAGAAAACATCATGGGGGAGGTTAATGACATGAACATGGACATGAATGACTTAAATATTAGGCTAAGGTACCCACTAGCACAGGACATAGAAAATGTTGGTGCATTTATAAAGAAAAACAAATAAATTCAAACATTTTCCTTGCTTACACAATCCTTTAGGAGGCTGTAAGTATCTTGCATCTGTATTAGCCTCACTGCTCTTGGGCTTGCTCTGTTCACCGCCTGCCCCCTATTCCCACCCGCCCCCAATAGTGCTAAATTTAAAGGACCTATGCCACACCTCCACTTTTCAGAACGAATCAACAAAGTACTAATCCTTAAAGGACATATGCTTAATTACCATACCTAACTTACTAACTATAGACTACCTTTACTTACCGCCCTATATCCTAGTCAAAGTGCAAGACTGCTAAAATGCCACTACTACCTACTTCAACACATCTGAAGTTACTACTGCTATTTTTCCTCTTAACTGTTATGATTATCCCATATCTACTCACCACCTATGAATATCATAACTATCTAGACTTTCACTACCCTAGAGGTCAAACCTCTACTCCAGTTGGGCCAAATTTTCAAAACCAAGTAAACAAATCTTACTTACCAAATAACTTATTTACAAAATATCACCGACTCATTCGAACTAGATACATAAATCCGAAAGCCAGGAAAAAAACAGAACCTAATAAGTAAAACTCCGAAAACTTATATTTAGGATAGAACACAACCTCATAATAGATGGAGACATTCACCCGAACCCTGGCTGAACCACTATCAATAACCCAAGCCCTAACACTACTACTCCCTCTAACTTACAAACCCTAAATAGACCACACAACTCACTCTTGGTCGGTCCCCTGAACATTAAAAGTATAATTAATAAGGTTCCCCACCTGCATGCCCTCTTAGATGTTCATTCTCTAGACATATTATGTCTTATGGAAACATGGCTAAAACCATCAACACAAGACAATGAAGTATTACCACCTGGTTATAATATAATATGACTTGACCACAAAACTAAGAAGGGGGTAGCTATTCTATATAAATCTGGGCTTCAGGTGACCACTGAAGCCTCTCAACCACCCCAAGTCAGTAATGCTGAAATTCTTGTTACTAAGATACAAATCAATAAATGTAAATGCATATAGATCATCTGTGTCTATATAACTCTAGGTAATAACATTAACACCCTTGAGGACATCCTATATTTGTTGTCAACTAACTATCCCCATGAAACCTTAGTCCTTGGTGACTAACATCGATTGGAACACACTACTATCCATGTTAACCTATACGGGTTTACTCAGACCATTACCTTCTTCACTAAGATCAACAAACCCAACAACAAAGAAAGTACCTTAGACTGGATTCTCATTAATAGCCATCCCCAAATATACAAGGCAGGGACCATTCCTGATGATATAAGTGACCACTTTCTTACCTTTATAATTAGGCATATGTCTGACATTCTTACGCAACCGACCTATAAGACAATAAGGAACAATAAAAACTTCAACCCTAATAACTTCCAAAATGAACTAAGTTTATGTGATTGGTCAGTCCTAAAACACCTGCCACTGGAGGAAGAAGTAACATACTTTAATACTAAATTTTTAGCCATTCTCAACTACCATGCACCAACATGTTCTTTAAGAACTAAAACAAAAAATGCCACATGGATCACGAAAGAAACTAGACAAAAAGTCCTATTTAGAAATAAAGCATGGGCCAAGTGGCACCACAAAAAACCCTGCAGATCAAATTAAATACAGACAGCTAAGGAATGACATAATAAAATCCATTTTGTCAGATAAAAAAAGCTTTTACTACCAGCTACAGTAAAATAAACCTCAAAAGTTCTGGGCAGGTATCAATAAACTCCTGCACCCAGGACTATCCACCATTCCGACCCCCTCAGGCACTAACCACTATAGTCCAGAAGAAGTTGCTAATACGTTTATCAGTTTCTTTGGTGAAACCATCCAATCTCTAGTCAACCAGCTATCTCCTGATGGCTCAAGTCCTATTACTTCTATACCCAGCTTTCAACCCTCTTTTCATCTTTAACCTGTCCCCATATCCCTTGTTCGAACCCTTATTAAGAAACTTAAACCAACCACCCTCTCTGCTGATCTCTTTTCTGCAGAATATCTGCAAAAAGATGCGGATCCCATACCCTATCCTATCTCCATCCTGATTAATAGAACTATAACCGAAGGTTCCATCCCCTCTATCTGGAAGATATCTCATGTTATCCCTCTGCATAAAGGTGGCAACTCCAATGAATAATCAAATTATAGACCCATAGCCATATTATCACCCCTGGCTAAAATCATGGAGAAATGTATACATAGACAACTGCTGAGCTATCTTATCCAAAACAACTTACCCACCAACTCTCAACATGGTTTTAGACCATTTCACAACACCACTTCTGCCCTCCTGTCTTTTTCTGATTCCATTAACAAAAATCGCAATAATAACATTCTTTCCTCATCCCTCTTTATTGATCTCTTTAAAGCCTTTGACATAGTAAACCATCAACTACTCATAAAGATACTTAGATCCTTTTCTCTAGATAATCTGGCTATACAATGGTTCCAGTCTTACCTAAATGATAGACAACAGGCTGTCCTATAGCAAAACAAGATATCAACCCATCTTCCCATTACCCTTGGTGTTCCACAAGGTTCCATATTAGGACCTCTCCTATTTTCAATCTTTATTAATGACCTGCACTCACTTATTATAGCCGCTGTGGTGCAGTGGTATCATTACCCTTGGTGTTCCACAAGGTTCCATATTAGGACCTCTCCTATTTTCAGTCTTTATTAATGACTTACACTCACTTATAATAGCCGTGGTGGTGCAGCGGTAGCGTTGTCACCTCACAGCAAGAGGTTCTCCAGTTTGATTCTCGGCTGGAGCACCTTCTGTGTGGAGTCTGTATGTCCTCCCCGTAGTCGAGTGGCATTTGAAAGACATGCGTGAATGGGCATGCCTTAGTTGAAGGTTGGGGGTCGAGCTGGCACCTCGGCACTGTGAAAATCTACTGCCAATCATTAGCGGACCGGAGTTCCGCTGTGGCATCCCCTAACCTGGAAAAGCCGAAGGAACAACATTAATGACCTGCACTCAGTCATTCCAAATGCTACCTGTATTCAATATGTAGACGATTCCACATTAATATGATAAGCTACTTCCCCCTCTGATCTACAGACTCGAACCCAAAATGTGTTTAACATAGTTGAAAACTGGCTCCTTAACTGTTGACTCATATTGAATCTTAGGAAAACAAAATTACTCCTATTCTCCCCAACCCGTAGGTCCTCCCCACTTACCTTTACTGTTAAGCCAAACAATGGGACCATCATATCTCCTGATCCCTCCACCAAACTATTAGGGTATTAATTGATAACAACCTTACATTTGATGTGCATATTAACCATACTATAAAAATAGTCAATAAAAAACTTGGCTGTGTATACAGGATTAATCCCTTCCTTACCCCACTAGGTAGGACTGTTATTGCCCACACCCACTTACTCTCTACCCTCCTTTATGCCTCTCCCATATTTGCAAACTTAAGTAAAAATGACCTTAACAAACTGACAAGCTCCTATAATAACATTGCTAGATTTGCCACTGAAACTGCATACAGAACCCACCACTGTCGTAACTTGAGTCAATTAGGATGGTTAGAATTGCCTAACCAACTACAATACAATCAAACTGTAATTGCACATAAAATTCTTTACCAACCTGATAACGCTCCCATACTTAATAACCTTATCACCCCATACAGCAACCTTAAGACCCTACGCTCATCCAGCAGGCTACTAGTACAAATAGTTAACTCCATTGGCAAAACCTGGAACTCGCTGCCTACTGATCTTACCTTGGTTTGCTCAATAACCCTATTCAAAGATAACCTTAAACAGTACTTCAAAACACGTTGGCTATTTCCCTCTGCTTATCCTGACTAACTCAATCCTATATCCCTAGGTTCAAGGATACTTTTTTGTTGTACTAAGATTGAATGTTTCTGTTAGCCCATGAACTGTGTATGTTTTAACATGTCAGATTTTATGTCATTGTATATGTTTAGTCTTGCGTATTATTCAAATTAATTCACTATACGTATCTTTCATGTATAAATGTAATGTACATTCTATGTCTATGGTTGGAGGTTTTCTCCCTGGGCCTCTGCTGAAAATGGACCTATATCCAGTTGGACCTGCCTGGTCTACAAATCTAAAATAAATAAAATTAATAAAATAAATAAATAAAATAAGTTGGATGCCTGAATCAGTCAGATGGAGAGCCTTTTCCACTGACTCATTGAGTAGCATCCCTCTTTAGCATCTACCTAGCTACATTTCTTTCTTCCCTTACATCACTTCTTTCCTTCCCGAACTTACCACCTCTTTATGTGTGCAAAATGAGCACTCGTCCTGCAAAATAATTTATCCCACCATCACCGCCTCCATCCCGCTTATTCCTCAGTTGCTCACCTTCTGTTCTGCCTTCTGATTGCTTCCCCTTTTTATCTCTTTCTTACACTCCCATTCACCCTTTACTCTGGTCAAAAATAGATAAACAGATGTCACACATGCCAAAGCAGGGCTTCTAAATCAATTATCTGCCATGCTTGAACTGTGCATGCTGAGTCACGAAGAGCAACATAAATGTTCATGTACTACTGTCCAGCACTGGCACTGACCATTGTTTATGACAATCTGCATAAACATTACCAGCTTCCTTTTTGAGATTAACATGGCATCATACACTTGTACAGCATTATTGAAATGTCTATTATTTGTTTGCTATACATCCATCTGAAACTAATGCAAAAAGTCATATAAAGCCCAAAGGCATAAAGATAAAGAATATATGTCTTTTAAAATTAAACAGTAGTTAAAGTTATGAGCAAGACAGTAATAAGTCTGGATTCTATGCACTGTCTGCACTTTCAGCAATTACATTTTAATAAAAGAAGTGTTCTTTTTTATTTGATTCCTTAGGAATAAATATTATCCTTTATTTTAACCCTAGTCCACTTGTTGTTTGCAGTTATGGTCAGTGAATGGCCATTATAGAATAGTTTTGGTTCAAATATTTACCCTTACCAGTGGACACTGAATGCACAAGGGGTTGTTTTGTCTCTGTCATGCCACAAATCCACTTACATTCTATATGATCTAGTGGCCCCAGGACATCTATTCTTTGTTTGTAAAGTTAAATGTTAGCGGAATAACCAGGTAATTAGTTAACAGGGCACAGGTTACTGCCAGGTAGTCATATAACTGGAGATACAATATGTGATGGACTAATATATGGCTGTTGGCAAGTTGGTCTGCAGCTTGACACCCTACTGTAGCCTATCACAGAGTAAATGTGGTTTCTATGGTATGTCTTCTGTGGTATTTCCTGTGTCTGCTGGTAATTACTTAATTAGATTAAGAATTCAAGGATGGAAGTGAAATAATTCAGGTTTTACAAAGTCTGTTAATCTTTGCAATCTGAGATATAATAATCTGTTCAATTGTATGTGTTCATCTGTGTGTTCATATTTAACATTCTTTTCCTTGTAGAGCAAAAAAAAAAGGAGGTAACTGGCTTTTCTGTTTTGTGAGTTAAGCATACATTCACTCCACTGATAATAAACATCACATTTTTTCATATCATCCAAACCAGGAGGTATAGTTTTAATCAAAAGGTGAAATCCTATGTAAAACAGTGAATGCTGTCTTTGTAATACGTCCCCTGTGGGAAGTGATGAATGAGCCTTAAATGATGTGAAATATTTCTAATACAAATTTTATTTCTATCTAAAACTATTCAAATACTGCTGTACAACATGAACTACATGAACCAAATCAAATCCTGAGGTCAATTTCTCCTTCCTCCTGCTTCTTAGATAACAAAGTCTTGTTCTGTGAATCTGTTCAATATATTAAAGTTGATTCACTCGGACAGTGTGTAAGATATGATACATTAATCTGGGCCATTTCAATTTCTGAGGCTGGGACTATAAAATTGGTGTGCTGCATATCTAATTTTTTGAATACCTGATTTATGCATCTTTCTGATGCAGAGTGTCAATGGCATTGTGAATGCAGCAACTGCATTAACATAGGACTGCATCAGCACTCAAATCTTATCTTGTTAAATCAGACAAATGTAGCACCATGAAAAGGAAGGAATAAATGGCTAGCATGGCTGAGAAGAGCAAATTGTAATCCTGTGTTCTTGGAGATATAATATAAATTGTAGTACTGCAGCTAAGCAAACTGGTTTGAACCAAACATACGCAGTGTTTCTGTTTGCATTCTATTTTGTGCATCTAGGAGAAGTCAAAAGTTTAAAGCTGGACAATATAAAATTATATCTCTGAAATGATCACCTACTATTCCATTCCCATTAAATCTGTCTCGTAGCTTGTGGCTGTATCTAAAATATCCAAAATATAATATGCATAGTCAATGTAAACACATTTAAGGGAGACAAAGAAAACGCTATGCTTTATACCTGGGCAATTAAAATTGTTTAGCATTTCAGTGTTTCTCTCTAGATACTGTGTTATTTAATTCCTGAATGAGCCATACATTAAGTGATGTTTTGTACACTGGTCTTTAAAGTGTGTGTGTGTTTTGTACACTGGTCTTTAAAGTGTGTGTGTGTGTGTGTGTGTGTGTGTGTGTGTGTGTGTGTGTGTGTGTGTGTGTGTGTGTGGTGTGTGTGTGTGCTTGCATGCATATGTGCATGTGTGTTATATCAATACCTTACTTTCATAAATTATTTCACTGTCAATTCGTACAGCAATGATAGCAAAATTATAGCTGGAGAAAATATGATTCTTACTATAAACATATGCATTCAACATGAATATGGTGTGAAAATTATATGAGAATGGTTACTGGAAAAAGAAATTAAAATGTAAGCAGCATAATCAAGATATTTGCATTATTTAATTTTTATAATGTTCAGTATGTTTCCATTATGTAGGACACTGACTGAAGGAGAATTTTAAAATTATCTTACGGACACACATACACTTATGGACACTTGCACGCACATACACACACACACACACACACACACACACACACACACACACACACACACACACACACATACACACAGGCACACACATCGCTAAAGATAGGAAATTGATTTTGATGAGTCAGTATGTCTTTGCTACTGAAAAGTGAATATGCACTAATAAGGATTCATGCAGAGTATCATATTCTACACTTATTTAGCCATTTTTACAGGTTATTTTAATAGCTAGGATGAACAGCTCATTGTGGGGTAGTAAATCACAAATAAGCTGTATTTAGGGAGTGCTTTGTTGAAGACAGCTTATGGGTATAGCACAAAAGCTAATGACAGCTGCCAGCAGTCCTGTGTCGTTTTCCTTTTGTTGTGCACTGTACATTTTTGCTTTGGAAAGCACTTCATGTATTTTTTTTTTCTTTTAAGAGATTCTTAATTTGAAATCACAAGGCCTTGCATTTTTTCTGTATCATTTAAGGAATATGGTATACTGAGGCTGTGTTTTGTTTTCTTTTTCTTTCTAATTTGGTAAAAACAGAAAACAAATAGTTATAAAGTCTGCCATATACTCATTTTCAGTGTAGCATCTGCTCTCTTATTTCTAACATGTCACTACACTACTGTGTACTGTGGTTTCTGTTGATTATTTTCTTAAATTATTTTATTCTGTTGTATATTAACTATCCCTCTGTTTTAGCATGCTCTTTTATTGTATACATTATTTTTGTTTTTTTCCACTTGATGTGTGTTCACATTCTGAGCTTTGACTAAAATTGGTTCAATCATATCAATACTCTGTCCCAGTTAACAAATTTTATAAATAAATAAGCAAATAAATAAGTCCTCCAAAATGATTTATAAGTGACAGCATACATCCCTAGATGTCTAACTGCCATTATGTCATGGTATGTTTCTAATATGTTCACTTATTGGTGATGTAGATATAGTAATGATGTTTTTTATTTATTTATATTTGTTGTTCTGGCTAATTAACAATCCTGTCTATTTAGATAGTGGCTGAGGCATTATATAATTTGCTGTCTTACATTCTTAGGCCCTTTCAGATAAGATGCCCACATTCTTAGGCCCTTTCTGACAATAGCCCCACATTTTTGTCAGTTCCTGACAACATGCCTGCATTCTTAGGCCGTTTCTGACAACATGCCTGCATTCTTAGGCTCTTTCTGACAAACATGCCCACATTCTTAGGCCCTTTCTGACAACATGCCTGCATTCTTAGGCCATTTCTGACAACATGCCCACATTCTTAGGCCCTTTCTGACAACATGCCTACATTCTTAGGCCCTTTCTGACAACATGCCTGCATTCTTAGGCCCTTTCGGACAACATGCCTGCATTCTTAGGCCCGTTCTGACAACATGCCCGCATTCTTAGGCTCTTTCTGACAACATGCCCGCATTCTTAGAACCTTTCTGACAACATGCCCTCTATGTATTTACTGAAGCTGTTACTCAATTTATCCATTTATTATAAACAATAATAAGGAAATCTGCATTATAAGGCTTTGTTTTAGGCATGTTTGGGGTAAACTGATCACAGAATGGAAATGCAGATAAATGTAGATAAGGTATATACGTGTTATACCTGATATTGTATAGTGACACTAAATAACTTTGTGACATAATCAATGCAATCTGATTTAGTTATTTTACATAGTTTCTAAGCACTCAATAACTCTTTGAAATATTTATTACAATGGGTATAATTATTCTGCATAGCAACATCTATATAATTATCATGTCACAAAGGGAAGATGATTGAACTGGTGAGTGACTTTTTGGCACTCAAAATCTATCTCTGCAAGGCTATAATGGGACAAAATCTAGTTATTCGGCATACGTAGATTGAAGCAAGCAAGTCATAGCCAAGGCAAAAAGTAAGAAGTGCACAACAACAACACAGTATTCGTCTACAGAACAGAGTAAAATCAGTAACTATGGCAATTGCAAATTTAATGAACATCCAAGAAAATAGTTATCATTTCAAAGGTGTTAATAACCAGAAAATGTTTATTATAATAACTGAAAATGTTTATCATAGGAGCTAGGACTAGGGAAACTCAGAATAGGGCTTAAGAATGAGGAAAATGTACAATAGTAAAATCAGATTACGAAAAGAAAGAACAGAGTGAGCAGGATTAAAATTAAAGCACCTATGCTGAGCCAGCTGTTGGAATCGGTTCAGTATTTGTTTGACTATTTGTTTTGACATTCAGAATACCACAGTGGATCAGAATGGTCATTTACCATCCCAATGAGACAGAGGCAGAATAGGGAAATGTAAGAAGGCTGTCCATCAGGATAAAATTTTCTGATCCACACTATATTACTGAGGTTTTCTCCCTGTGAGGGCCATGGAAGATCTTTCTTACTGGAGAATCTGCATGCTAATACAGCAGTCCAGTGGAGTGGATAATTTCCCCAGAAATTCTTGTAGCTTCATTTTGCTAAGCTGAGTGATTTTCTTGGTCGAGTAAAATAATACGAGCCAAGAATGGCATACACCCATTCATTTCAATGGAAGCACTCACAGTGGAAGTGAATGAGAATGAAGTAGAGCTGTGGGGGCGGGGTGTGTGTGTGTGTGTGTGTGTGTGTGTGTGTGTGTGTGTGTGTGTGTGTGTGTGTGTGTGTGTGTGTGTGTGTGTGTGTGTGCGTGCGTGTGTCTGTGTGTCATAACTCTCAACTGCCCAGATTTTTGACTCATATTTTTGGTCCATTCCTCATAACATTTGTGGTTTTCTGGCAAATCACAGAGGATTGAAGTCAGTAAATAATGACAGACATTTGACTTTCAGGATTAATATCCTTCAGAAAATGTATGCTAATGCAAAACCTGTTTTTCTAGCAACTTTCTAAGAGCAATATTTAAAACCTGTCCCTACTTTTGAACATTTGCCCCCTCTTATTTGTGACACGGTCCAGATATCTTATGCTAAGAGGTTGAGAGGTATGGTGTGTGTGTGTGTGTGTGTGTGTGTGTGTGTGTGTGTGTGTGTGTGTGTGTGTGTGTGTGTGTGTGTGTGTGTGTGTGTGTTGCTCAAGATTTCTAGACAAAGGCTCAAAACAACAGACCATTTTTTAAAATATTATCTAATTCACTTAAAAAAAGTTAACAGAACAATTGGGTCTGCATCAACATGTATTTTTGACCACAAATAACTATAGTTTGGCATTACTGGCTGACTGAAGTCCTCAAAGATTTACCAGAACATCAAAAAGTTTACAAGGAAAAAACAAAAATATGAGGAAATATCAACAACGTTTTGTGAAATTCTGGGCATTTGAGAAGTAAGTTGGGTGGTTGCACTACAAGGGTTAAGCAGGTAAAGTTGAGTCTGTGTGTTTTGGGTGGTGGAGGTAGGGTTGTTTGAGAATAAATACATCCATATCGGTGAGTGTTTCTGTGAGTGAGAGTGAGGGTGGGGGTGTTTCGTTGTTGATGAATGCATGTGTTTTGGGGATGTGTGTGTGTGTGTGTGTGTGTGTGTGTGTGTGTGTGTGTGTGTGTGTGTGTGTGTGTGTGTGTGTGTGTGTGTGTGTGTGTGTGTGCAGTGATGGCAGTATTATATTACAATATGTAATATATTATTGTAATATATTACATTTTCTAATAACTAGCAATATAACTAGTTACTTTTTCAAAATTGTACCTGTATATCTATAGTCCTTTGTTTCTAGCCCCACACTACTATATACCTACACTCTTGTTCATAACCCACATACTTCTGCATCCTTCTTTCCTGCTCACAACTGACTTCTGTTTACTTTGCCATATCTACTATCACATCATCACACTTTAACTCTTCTCCCATGTGATATTGACCTCCCACATTACATTCATCCGGGTCTATATTATATTAGCAAAAATCCTTTTAAGCAAATGCGAAAACACTGACACGTATTGCGCGAACCACGAATATGCCGAATGCACTAAACCATGAAATTCAAAAATTCGAATCCCCATAGTTGGCCAACTCCAACTCCCACTACATACTGCCTACCCAAACAAAATAAATAAACCACATACATACACTAACTAAAACCCTACTTCTAACCCTAAAGTAAAACACCAAAACCCTACTTCTAACCCTACACTAAACCTTACATACATTACTATCTATGCAATATCCTTAACCTGCACCCTAACCCTAAGGTCCGTAACTATCGCACACTTACCCTACAGAGATATACCAAAACAAAATAAATAATCCACACACATACATTTAACAAAACCCTAATTCTAACCCTACATTAAACCTTACATACATTACCTATCTATGCAATTACCTTAACCTGCACCCTAACCCTAAGGTCCATAACTATCGCACACTTACCTTACAGAGCTATACCGCAGACAGGCCAACCATGACACTTCAACATTTCGAATTTCGTGGTTTTGGACATTCGGCGTTTCCATGGTTCGTGCAATACGTGTCACTCTTTTCGTATTCGCGTAAAAGGACTTTTGAGCATCTAAATGGAACCCCGTTCATCCTATGTATTACCTTTTCTCTCTAGCAGGCTAAGACCTTTGTTTGTAGTTATGCTTATAGTTAATGTGCATTATCTCTGTTACATATATGCTTTTTACACTTGCTTTGTAAGCAAATTTTCTATGTATTAACATTGTTTCATTTGTATTTAATTGTTCTCTTGTATGTAATATTGTGGTGCTTTGTAATATTATGGAGCTTTTCTCCCAGAGCCTCCACTGAAAATGGACTCTTCATAGGCCCAGTGGACTTTCCCGGTCAACAAATGCGATAGATAAATAAATAAATAAATAAATAAATTGTAATATTCTTCAGTGAAAGTCCACTGTTACTCTTTCTGATTGTCTGCTATTATCACATCCTTTGGCTTCCAGATTGGAGGTAAAACTTTTCCTTAAGGTGTCCTACATATTAAGCCTCCCAGGAAACCAGTACAACCACCTACAGATCCTAATTATATCCTAGAGAAGCTAACTGTGGCTCCATTTGATCCTGCAGCTTCTGGTTCTCTAAAACATTTGCACTTGGAAGACTGTCCTTCTGGTAGCTTTGACCTCAGCTAGGAGAGTTTCTGAGATTCAGGCTTTGATGGCATCTCTGCCTTTCCTTATTTTTCACAAGGACAAAGTCTCTTTGCACACCAACCCTTCTTTTATGCCTAAAGTGGTAAATGAGAGCTCTCTAACCAGTCTATCCAATTGCCAATCTTTTTCCCTTCTCCTCAGTCCTCCAGTGAAAAGATTTTACATTCTTTGGATGTTCATAGGCTACTTAGATTTTATTTAGGCAAGACTAAAGCTATCAGGAAATCTGATCAGTTTTTTGTGTCTTCATCCCAGTGCTCTGGGTTTACCTGTTTCTACACAAACAATTCCCTCTTGGATTTCTAAGACTATTGAGTTTTGTTATTTCTTTCATGGTAAGTCTCTGGCTGCTCCTGTTAGAGCCTGCTCCACTAGAGCTGTTGCTTCTTCAGGTGCTTTCTATAAAGGTCTGGATACTAGCTCTATTCTGGAGACTGCTACTTGGTCAGCACTACAAGTTGGACATTATTTCTAGGTCTAGGGTAGGGTTGCTCGAGCCATTCTCCATGAATTTTTGGAAAATTCTTCAAAGCATTTTTCCTCTGCTCCTTCCTCCTCCCAAGATTCCTACTAAGCTTTGGTACACTCCCTTATGTAAAGAATACTGCAACATTGAATAGAAGGACATAGAATAGTTGTGTTATATCTTACCATAACCGTAGATACCCATATTTTCTATGTTGCAGTATTCTGTTCCTACAACCTCCTTCTTTCATCTTTTCCCTTCCTTGGATGACTTATTTATTTACTTAGGACTAATGTTCCTCATGAGGACTCCTTGTTCTGAGGATGGTATGTGCGGATGTCCGTTTTATGGCTGTCATTGTCAGACCATATGTGTGAAATCCTATTTACCGGCAGTGGCTAGAAGCTTTTGTATACTGGAAGGACATCAGGTCATATGGTGGAAGACAACCCATATGTAAAGAATATTGCAACATTGAACAGAAGGACATCTATGGTTATGGTAAGACATAACAAAACTATTCTTTCTCAATGTGGGTAATATCGCCCCGTAAAGAGTGATGGGAAACATCTGGGGACCTATATAGAATGGATATTAATCACATGATAGGAGGTAACAGAGACCTTGAAAGGGCAATTTGGATTAAAAAAATTACAACATAATCTTGGCACAACTCATAGCACGTAGCATTTATAATAGATCATTAGAATTAGTCTGGAGCAAAATTTACTTCATTGTTTAGCACTGCCACTAGGTGAAAGCTAATGATGACCAGACACCGGCCCTGCCCTGGTACAGTGGGACTCTCACCCACAAAAACACCCCCTAACACTGGGACAATTCTAGTCTGCTAGAGATTATATCCTTACCTTGCTGTATAATAAATGGCATTGGTTCTCCATACCACTGTCAATCGGAATCACATTCATTACTCATCAGTTTAACACCTGACACCCCAACCCACTGCACCAAGCTGGACTCTTCAGGTGGATCTATGATCAACCAACTTTTCTCTTGACAATTTTTTTGTTATGTTCTATTTAAAATTCTTTTCAGGTTTTGATTTTTAGTAGCTGATAATAGACAAAATGAGATAGGTTTTTATAGGTCTTGTGCTGCCGGCTGTGTATGGTTTGGTTTAATTATTATTTGTGACTCTCTAGCTATACAGACTAGCCTTCTTCTTTCTGCTTCACCCATCGGGGTCAGCACAGTGGATCATCAATCTGCAGAATAATTGGTAGTAGAGTTTTAATGTGTCAAGTTGATAGGCCGGCTCCCAACCTTCCTCAGAAGACACATGCATGCACACACTCAACCCCAGTTTAGAATGACCAATCCACCTGCAGCATGTTTTGGCAATGTAGGAGGAAATCCACACAAACACAGGGAGGATATGCAGACCACACAGAAGGCACCCCAGCTGAGAAATGAACCGTAGCAACTCATACTGTGAGATGACAATGCTAACCACTGCACCACTGTGCCACCCAGCTATAAAGACTAATCTGCTGGAGTTTTTCAACTGTTAAATGCTTTTCATCATCATTGTAACATCGTGTGTACAACCTTTAATAATACACTTATATACATGTGCTTACTTGTGTGAGTAAATCTCAATATTATAATTGATTAACCATACTTATGTAAAAGTAACGCATTACTTTAGTTAGCAACTAGTAATAGTAATATATTACCTTTTTAGAAAAGTAATAAGCAATTGTAATACATTACTTTCATTGAAAAGTAACAAGTAATAGTAACGTATTACTTTTGTAAGTAACTACCACAACACTGGTGTGTGTGTGTGTGTGTGTGTGTGTGTGTGTGTGTGTGTGTGTGTGTGTGTGTGTGTGTGTGTGTGTGTGTGTGTGTGTTCATAGGTTCATAGGTAGGTACTAGGCTATTGGCCCTAGGGCCTATATAAGCCTAGCCAAAAATGTACCCTGGCTTTTGCCACCCAAGAAAATTATTTTCCTGTGCCCCTGTCAAACAGAGCCGCAGAAGTGATCCCTGGGGTGAATTTCCTATTTCCCAACCAATCATCAAGATTTTTCTTAAAGAGTGCTAATGAGGAGCTCTGTTTGACATCGATAGGTAGTCTGTTCCAGAGTGTGGGAAGTCTCTGGGACATAAATCTATCCCTCCAGCATGTTCTGTTTATTGTGGTGACAAGGTTTAGGTCCCTAGATTGTGTAGCTCAGAGGGATTGGGATTTCTTTAAGTGGAGCATGTCCAATAGCTCTGGGTTTGACATAGCTTTGTATGTTAGGCAGAGATCACCTCTAGTAGGTGATATGTGATGGAGTAAAGCTGGAGTTTTTTGAGATGGTCTGCACAGGGCATCTGTTTGAGGCCAGTAATCCTCTTTGTGAGGTATTTCTGTGGCCTTTCCAGTTGTTGTAGATGTCTTGTGAGGTAAATACCAAAGTGGCATCGTACTATATAACGGGTCTAATGAGTGATGAGTAGAGGGGAACAATGACCTCTTTTTTTCTGGATGAGAAACTTTTTGTGATGAGGTGAGCCACATAGAAGGATTTTTCTGACCACAGTGGTGATGTGATTATCAAAGGAGAGACTACTGTCCACCTGTGTCCCAAGGTCTCTTATCACATTTTCGGTGTTAAGTAGATTACCAGCTATGTGGTAGTTCTTGGGTACAGAGTTTTTACCAAAGGGGTTGACAATACACTTTTTGGCATTGAGCTTCAGGCCATGGCTTTGACACCAGGCATCTGTCTCATTGAGGCCCTTTTGTAGTATGTAATCATCGTTAGGAGTTTCGATTATGGCTCCTAGTTTGCAGTCATCTGCAAACTTTGTTAGCCAAAGACCTTCTGTGTTAGCCTGTACTTCAGGGAAGTAGATACCAAACAGGAGAGGACCCAGGACTGAACCCTGTGGTACTCCACTTGTCACTGGTCTGAAGTCAGATTTGGATTCTGCTACTTTCACAGTGTGGGTTCTGTCCATGAGCCAGTTGGCAACCCATCTTGTGACATAGGGATTTATACCTATTTTAGTGAGCTTATCTATAATTCCAGAGTGGGGGATGGTGTCGAAAGCCTTGGCGAGATCTAGATAAGCTGTGTGAACCACCTTACCCTCATCTATGGCTTTGGTGACTGCTTCAAAGAAGTCAATCAGGTTTAGGAGACATGATCTGCCTTTTACAAATCCGAACTGGGTAGGGTCCAGAGTTTGGAGATTGTGTGTGTGTGTGTGTGTGTGTGTGTGTGTGTGTGTGTGTGTGTGTGTGTGTGTGTGTGTGTGTGTGTGTATGTAGGGCACTGTCTTTGTTGAAGTGAAGCATGAGCTACTTGGTAGACAGTGTAGTGCATGATTTAGAGACCTTATAATGAGCCACTAATGAGATATTTCTCAGTATGACGTTGAAATGTCTCTGAATGGGGATTTCTGTCCATTGCATTAATTAACCAACCTATATCAGGCATTGATGGGGGGGGGTCTGAATTCTAGGGAGGGAATGAGTATCCTCATGTTACATACTACAATGTGCACATAAACACACTTTTGTTTATTTAGTTAAACCAGTTTGAACTATATCAAAGTCTATTGGTTCAAAAGTCACATTTACATTGTTAGTTGGTCGGTTATGACAAACTCTTACCAGTATTTCAATAGGCTCTATATGTTTCTGTTCTAAATATCTCCCATAAGCTCCTATGCTCCTTATATCCTACTTCACTGTTGCATTCTTCCCTGATCATATAGATATTTTCTACTATTCACCATCGTTGTCATCATTGTCAACTCCTTTTTTATATTTTTTGTGGGGGGGGGGTTGTGTCACTTGTTGCCATCTTTCTTTATTCACTGACCCTCTCCTACCTTCTTCTACAGTCATGCCTAACTGTCATAGGCCTTCCCCCATTCAGTCTAGCCATCTTTTGGCTGGATGGCCTCATTTCCTCTCGCCTTCTTCCTATATCTATTAAATATTCTTTACCAAATTGTCTTCTTCTTCACTGCACGTATGATCTAACCACAATAATCTATCTTCCTTCACCTTGTCTGCAACTGGGACTACTTTGGCCTCTGCTTTGATGACCTCATTTCTTCATCTGTCCCATGATAAACAGCCTACCACACATCTTGGGCACTTTATCTCCATTATTCAAACTTTTTCAATTGCCCTTCCTTAAATATCCATGTTTCTGTGCCATGCAAAGAAACTGATCTGACCACTTTTTGTACACATAACTTTCCAGCTTTTTTGGCATTTTTCTGTCACAAATTACCCAACTGGCTACAGCACCTTTGATTCTATCTTTGACCTCCTCATTAAGTCTTTCCTTCTTCTGAATCCCCCTTCCAAATACCTGAAGTTGTTAGCCTGTTTCACAATTTCCCTTCTTTCCCAATTTCATAATTGTTTGATTTATCTGGTTACCTGCTATGACAGCTGTCTTGTCTGTACTCTGTATTATCCCTTTAACCTTCAGTTTTGCATTCCTGCATCTAGTTGTTTGCTGCAGTTCTTGTTAAGCATTTGCTTGTAATGCCACATTGTCTGCGTACAGCAACTTTTTTGATCTGCCCACTGACCTGTTTGCTAATGTAGTCCATAACCCATACAAATAGCAGTGGGTTCAGAGGTGAATCGTAATACATACCCACTTCCAATGGAACCCTCTTTGTGAGTCTGAACACTGTTGTACTTGTGTTATTGGGTCCTTGTATATAGCCTGCACTAATTCTACCAAAGTATCCATGACTTCAAAGCATTGCAGGCCTTCCCAAATCAGTTTTCTTGGAACCTTGGCATATGCTTTCTCCAAGTCTGGGAATGCTCTGTTGGATTCTCTTTATCCCAGCTCCAAGCATCAGGCCTGCTATGCTGCATGCTGATCTGAATCTGAACTGCTTGTCTCCCATCTTACTTTTCACTAATCTGTGTATTTGTTTGTCAATCACACTCTTCAGCCGATTCATACAGTGTGACAGGAGTTTGTCAGCTCTATCCTGCCCCCACTTGTCAATGTCATATTTGCTTTTGTATACTGGTATTAGAGCCACATAGAGCTTCTTTGTGCCATCTGTTGAGTCAAACTCCAGAATCTGGAAGAGTTTTTTCTGATGGTTGCTCTTTTCTATTGTTATTGCTCTATTAGCATCTTTCTTTGCCAACTAGTACTCCTTTATAGCCTTGTCCATCTTTTCTGTCTCTCACTTCTTCCTGTACTCTATCTTTCCTTTTACAACTTCCAGGACTTTGCATTCTATCGCCAGCTTTCCCGATGTATAGTATTTCTATATCTGTCTTAAATGCATATGATTTCTATTGTCTTCATATGTGCTTTCTTAAGATTCTGTCATCTTTTCTTGACTCTTCTCTTTTCAATTCTCTTGTCTTTGCTTTGCATCTCTTCTCTTCTCTTCTCTTCTCTTCTCTTCTCTTCTCTTCTCTTCTCTTCTCTTCTCTTCTCTTCTCTTCTCTTCTCCCTGAATATATCATTGAAGTCCTGTGATTTCTCTTCAGTCAATTTCCAGGTTGTCAGCCCAGTCGGTGTTGATTTTAAAGCCTTCTCCATCTATTGCTTGTGGACATCAATCATGTATTCTGTGATCTAACAGTTTCACTGATGATGACTTTACAATATCTGCTTTTATTCCAAATGCCCTTTCCTTACTAGGAGGAAATCTACCTGAATGTCATGTTGGTTACTCTTATTTATTTATCATTTATTTGCATTTGTTTTCTGGGAAATTCTGACTGGACACAGGTTCTTTGTCAGTGAGGTCTGGGGAGAAAAGCTCCACAGAATGAATGACATGATAAATAGTATACAATATGAATCAAAGGTATGAAAAGTCCAGGAATACATTTGGTAAAATTTAAGTAGTGAGCAATAATTACACACATAGAAATAAGAAGTAATACATAGTACTGCAATTGTCTATCACTTACAAGATCAACAATAGTAATAGACTAATGATAACTAAAATCCTGGTGGGATGAAGTTGTTGTGTCTTTTCGGCTTTTCTCGGTTAGGGGTCACCACAGTGGAACTCCGGTCCGCTAATGATTGGTAGTTGAGTTTTATGTGCCGAGTTACCAGCCCTGATGCACAACCTTCAATAAAGGTACGCCCATTCACACAAGTCTCCACGCAGAAGATGCTCTAGCTGAAAATCGAACCGGACAGCGTCTTACTGCGAGGCAACAACGCTACCGCAGCACCACCACTGCGGGTCCTGGTGGGATGAAGTAACAGTAATTAATATTCAGTTCAGATTAATAGTAGTAGAGGAGTTACTCTAACCAAATGCAGGGAAAAAGAGAGAAGGATATAAAAGGGGGGGGGGGGTAGTCGGGGATTGGACAAGGAAAAAGCCAGTGAGACTTTAGAGGTGATTTAAGTGCATGTGATCTTGTGACTGTCTGTCTTGGTGAACCATGTGTTGGCAACTATCAAGCGATTTGAAAGACAGAAATCCAGAATAACTTCTCATTCTTTATTCTTGTTATCCCACCAATGTAGTCCTCATATACTATACTGTCTGTCCTGATATGATCATTCAGGTCCATACCTCTATTCAATTTCAAGTGCACTTCATTGGCACACTTCTCAAGTTCAACTGGGAAGATTAGGTTTGAACTCAGTACATTCTATCCTTGAACTAGAAACACTAAAAATGTTTGTGTAAGGAGATTGTTACCCTGCAGAGACACAGTGAGACCATGTAATCTCCAAACAGGCAGTGAACTGAGGTAAGGAACAATCCCTGTACCTTGTGCCTCTCAGATGACCTTAGCCATTACACACCATGATGTATTTTATTGCTCATGTCTTCCTGCAAATTCTGGGTTTAATTAAAGAGTATGTCTGTTTGTTGCCAGGAATTTCGAGATGCTTAAAACCTCTTAACATTTGTTGACAAAATCTAAGTGGTCCTTTATATGTTATAGGGTTCTGCTGTAGAACATGCTGATAAACACACTCCCTGGGAAATGTTTGCTTTATTGTTACTGCCAGAACTGGGGCACTTCACCATCCAATTGATCAATGTAAAACTTTTACCTCACTGGCTTTTCCTGATGTCATAATGGCACGTTTACCTACTCCAGGCTTTTTCCCTGTAGCTGTTATTAATTCTTACTCACTTCCACTGTGATCAGTCTGAAATTGTTGTAAACACAAAGGCATTAAATCTGATCACCTGGCTATAAGAATGTAACTGACAATATATGACACCACTTTGTTAATTATCAATAATAGTGTTAACAATAAATGTCATTCCAAAAGAGTGCTTTCCCATTTTCAGTGTTAAATGGAAGAAAGTTAGGAACAATTTTATTTGATGCTGTGACTCTGACAGCTCAGAAGTACTAAGAAGGATACTGCATATTGTTGCTATGCAACAGGAAAATAAGCAGCTTGGTTACAGGGTACACATTCAGGGAATCCTCTGGGTCCTCACTTTGCAGCTCCTTAGAAATCACTTGGTCTTACTCGAAGAGAACAGTGATTGTTTATTAAAGAACATAATGCCCTGGTTTGAGGAGTTTCTCCTCTGTCCAGTGTCATGTGATCAAGGAGTTTATATTTATATATATATATATATCTCTCTCTCTATATATATAAATATATCTATATATATAAAATGCGGTTTACATGTTCGATGTTCAGAATATTAATTAGCTTGGAATATTGACAACCTAATTAAGGCAAAGTTGAATTCGACTTCTGAAGTCTGTTGCCCACTTTGCAGCAGGACATATTGACCAGATCCGTACTGCACAGTGCTGACAGTAATGTTTTTGCAGGGGGGCTGTGCCCCCTACACCCTCTGCCACTTATATATTCCAACTCAGAGATCGCACTACAGTGTGGAAAAAGGTCAATCTCCCGATCCGCACTGTTCCGTGATCTCAGTATGAAACATCATGTACTCGAGCCAATACATACTACGTATTACGCCGACGGTGTAAAGGTCAAGTGCATAGTGTTGAATGCTGTAATACAGTAGGTCTTCCAGGGTCAGCATTTCACGCACCTTTTAAAGGTATGTCTGCATTTTGAGGACTGCACTTTTCACTTTCACACAAGGCACACTCGACATTATAACAGTAAAGCCTTTATAGATATATTTATTTATTTATATGGGGGATGGTATGAAGGGCTTTCACTCCACATGGAAAGGTGCAATGGCACAAGTGTTTTCAATATGCATCATTGCATTTAATGGCACATAAGGGATATATTTTGTTGAGATTATGGAAGGGATTAACTAGTTATCATATTCCAATGATTACTAGTGAAAGCCAGATTCAATGATTCAAATACTTACACAGCATTGTTAGAGTAATATACTTATAATTGAACTAAAATCATGTTTTTATTATTATCTGTTGGATGGCATTGCATAATGACAACAGTCAAAGGAAAGAAAGAAGGCTAGGCTTACTCATTTCATAGAAATTTACAACCACTTTGTCCAGTTGAGGGTCAGTAATGGAGAAGGACAGACCAAACTACTTTGCTTTGTAGTAAAGAATCTACTGGAAAATGAACATATATCTGTAAAGTATTTTCAATTTTTTTTTTCAGGGAAAACCTTGCTAAAGGTGAAAATGAGAGACAGAGTACATAAACCTGGGAAAACTTTCAAACTGAGATCATTTTTAAAATATCTGTGTAGTGTGAGAAGATGGAAGTTTGGCAAATGGAGTGTGATTAAGTCTGATTTAGAAATATAAGGTTTCAGAACTAAGGGATCAGTGATGGCAACAGAACGTTATTCGAAAGGAGCTGTTTTCTAAAAGCAGAAATTAAATATAAAAATATTGTTCGATAAAAGAGTCAAACTTCCTGGATGTTTTTGTCTAGACAAGTGACAATATATTTATTTACATAACTTTATCAAAGTCTTCTTGGGGTGGTTGCATCTTGACTTAAAATTGTAGCGATGAAATTAACCACATATATTTATGTATATCTGTATAATATTTTATAAATATCTCTTCACCTCTATCTATCTGTGTGTGTGTGTGTGTGTGTGTGTGTGTGTGTGTGTGTGTGTGTGTGTGTGTGTATGGACACACACACACACACACACACACACACACACACACACACACACACACACACACACACACACACACACACTAGTCCCCATTTATTAGTCTCTGGTATATATCGGTGTGTGCTCCTAAGAAAGGGGACATGCAAACCATTTTGAATTCTTACCAATGTTTGTTTAGAAAACGGTTTTCATTTTCATGCATCTAGATGCAGAATTTCAGTGAATAGCTGTTTATACATTCAAGAGAGAGTAAAATGTGATACTCTTCACAAATGGCATTTGTGTCCAGCAGGCATTAGTTTGATATGAAAAATATTAAAAACAATCATTAATATATTCCAAAAAAGCAGCCACACATTTCATATTGCAAAGCTTCATGAGAAAAATATGCAGATTGCCATGAAATAATTGAGAATGACTCATCTTTAAAACAAATAGCATTCTGCTAAAAGATCTCTTGTTGCCATCAGCAAATTCTAACACGAGAGAAAGCTGCTCATATTTTATGTTTTCATGGGCCTCTCATTGTTTCATAGCTGAATCTTGTTCCAAGATATAAAAGCAGATAGACCAAAGCATTTCAAATTTAGAGCGGTATTCATTGTTATTATGCGTATGCATCACGGTCATCTGTCATGTCTGTGAATGAGCATGGCTAAGCCACAATTCATACAGGCCACATACTTTAATGTTTGATGTCCGCAAATAAGCATAAGCAAATGGGCTCACAATCAGATGTAAATAAGAAATAATGTAGCCCGGTATATGCTAATGAAGGGTTCCCTCAACTATTTGTGATTCATACTCAAATTTCCACAGTATCCACAGATTTGTTGTAAAATGCACAGTCACTCCTATGATACCTTTTTTGCAATCTACATATCTGCTGCTTAGTTATTTCCATAGTTGACCTTGTAAAAATGATTTAAGTTGTCCTTTCTCTGCCTTGATCCCTTGTTCTGTATCACTACTGCACATAAAATGACACATTCTTGCACACAAACTTTAGATCGAATCATTAGTCAAACAACAAAACAATGCAAGCATGCCTGCCATCGTCTTGGGTAAAGAGTTACATGGGCACACCTCATAATTATATACACATGCAGAGTCGTGCCAAGTAAAGTTGTGCTGAACTCATGTTTTCACTATCATGAATGCATGCACAATGGGAATGAAAACAGTTTGTTAACACATCCAAGCCTTCACTGGCTCCTACCACATTCTTGCAATCATTATACTGTAAATTCTTGTTTATCAGTGACACTCAGGCATCTCCCAGTAAAGACACGATGTGAGCCAGCAAAACATCCTTGCCACTTGAGTACTTCAGATCTAAGCCATTGCATTTCTACCAAGTAGATGTAATCACTAAAAGACACCAAAGTTAATGATTTCCTCAATGATCACTAAGCGCGTGCACTGCTGCTGCTGCTGCAATGACTTTCCATTTACAAAGGACAACAGCTTTATAGTATTCACCAAAGCCATTGCAATATGTCTGTCATATTAATAGCACAGACATTTCTTGAATGAACTCAATAATCTTACCTCATTTTGAACTGTATTATAATAATTTCCAATCTCTCTACTATTTTTTTTATTTTAAAAAAGTCAGCAGTTTCCTAAGTTATTTGCCACCTAACTTGAGCAATCAAAAGCTAATATGGTGTTTAACTTACTCATTTAAGTTCATGGTCCTTTATGTTCCTTGTATGCAAATTAGATCCTTTTACATTTATCTCTGTGAATGGCAGGAAAACAAACCTGTATGGCACCTTATGCATGTAATTGGTCTTGGCTTAACACATATCTTCAGGTACTTTATGCTTTCTGTAATTAGTTGCGTTTATCAAAACCCTACCCATTTCCGTAGTCAGTGTCAATAACCTTTACTGACCATATTTGCATATAGAAATAGTGACTCTCTTCACGGATTACTGCTGAGTAAGTCCGAAACCCAGGACTGTGAATACCACCACTCGTATCATCATGTGGATTATGTATTAAAGGTGAATATCCAATCAATAAAAAGAAAAATACGTGTGAGAATAGCTGCTTGTTAGATACCACAAAGCATGTAAGCCAGAAGTAAAATCTCAAAAAATATAAAAAAAGCAAACTACCTCTCTTTTGTGTATTCTCTGTCATATATCTCTTATATGTATATATACATACATATATATATATATATATATATATATATATATATACACACACACACACACACACACACACACACACACACACACATAAAATGTATTAATTTGACAACTGATTACCGGGAAAGTCCTACAGATTAGTAACCTATTCTCATTAGGGGCCTAGGGAGAAAAGCTTAAAGCTTGAATGTATTACTAAACAATTAAAAAGAATAATTTTATAATCTCAAAAAGGAATACAAAAATCTAGAGTTTAAATAATCATACAAAATTAGGCATACTATGAAAAAATTAAGAATAAATGCAAGTTATATGATGATGATGATTTATGATTTAGAGAAATGTAGCCAGTTTATAGAGAAATTAAAAGTAAGTTAGTATAATATTAACAAGAACTGCAATATGAAGTGAGAGAAAAACAGGTTTATGAAATGTTTAGAGAGAAAGCCAGGGAAGAGAAAATGAAAGAAGTAAGAAAGTGAGTGAAGAAGGGAGAGTAAGGAGATGTAGGTTATGAAGAGGTATTTTTCACATTCAGGGATATAGTTTATCCTGGTATTGAGCAAGAACAGAGCCGGCTTTTGGCTAGGAATTCTGTCAGAATGGATTAGAAGGATGGGGGGGGGGGTATTGATCAGATGGATAGAGGTCAATTGAGTTTCAGGCCTTGGCAACATGGCACAAATATAGACAATGCCTAACAGATTTGATAGGTTTTTGGACAAATGAGTTTTTTTGCTATTGGATCCTAATGATTGTACACGCATACACAAGCACATTAATCCAAATGGTTTATCTGCCTTTGGTCGAATACTCATTTTGTCAAGTGAGATTAGTGTTTGCAAAAGTGGTCTAATATATATTTTGTCAAATGTATGATTTATTAAATGTGCATTTTGTTGACCGTTGGAAATACAAAATGATGTTAGATGCCATGAGTGCTGTTACAGTAAGTGTGGAAGGCTTGGGCATTATGGTTGGGAGTGAGTGTGTTTGCTTGCATATAAGGGTTGCAAGGACATGTAATTAGTGTTGTTATGTGCAGTGAAGTATCTGGTGTATATCGAGTCTTGTGTAATTTTTTTTTTTATTTTATTTAACATTTGTTTACTGGGAAAGTCCAACTTGGAACAAAGCCAATTTTCATCAGAGGCCCGGGGAGAAACATTCTAGATGCATGTTTTTGTAAAAGAGGAAACCCACACAAACACAGGGAGGACATGTAGACTCCACACAGAAGGCACCCCAGCTAAGATTTGAATAGGAGAACCTCTAGCTGTAAGGCAACAACGCTACCACTGCACCACTGCATCATCTAGTCTAATGGTATTGTTATGGAAGGGGGTTTACTAAGATAATGTTTAGCATACATGAGTAAAGTGAAATGGGAGGAAAAACCCTGCATATCCATCCTTTCTCATGTGTGCTATCCCTGACCCTGCCTCTGCCCCTTGCCCCAATCCTGCAAATTTCTTTGTCAAAAAAACTTTTCCTAACAGTTCAGCTATTCAGATAAATCATGTCCAAATGTCTTGTTAGTCTTTTTTTTGAGTGATTGCAGTGCATACAGATATAGTCTTCACAGCTCCAGATTATGTGGCCCCTTATATATCCACTATATCAATGATATAACTGCTTAGTCCAGAACTTCAGCGTTAACATTAAAAAAATAACAATGTCATTCAATTTTTAACTAAATATTTACTGTCTAAGCAGACACTTGGAATTGCTTTGCAAAACAACTTAGTCATTTTAATAAACATCAACAGAAACACTTCCAAACTTCACTGCAGATGAAGCCAGGTCCATTGGGGTAGATGACTAAAGCCATGTCCATGACCCAGGCATGTAGCATTTAATTACAGCTTGGGCCCCAGCTGCAGCTGACAGGGGAAAGGGAGGAGTGAAGCACCATTACTAATTCACCTCTTTTGCATGGGGAGTGAGTGAAATATGTCTCTGGAGTGCACAGTTCCATGACAAAAGTCATTGCTAGAGACAACAGACCACAAATGAGCATAGACATCTTGGGGGCAGGGCAGTCTTGAGGGGTTGTGTCACTTGCAGAAGTGAGTTACCCATCCTTACTGATGTCAACTGCATGCTGACCCCTGAAGAGGGTTAGTGGGCATGAACCATGGGGTTTAAGAGCAAGAAACCACCTTATGGTTGTCTAAATGATGGTTCCTCTCAGTCTGCTCTCATCCGCAGTAAAAGGGGAAAGAAGGGCAATATTTTCCGAGAAAAGTATGTTTGCCAGGAAGCAAGGGAGAAATAGTTTGCAAAAAATATACTAAAATTGTTAAGCAATAAATTAAAAATGTCCAAGACAAGTCCAACTAAATATTTACAAGGGCGGGCAAACAAAATTCTTTATTACATTCCATATGAAAGTATGCATATATGTGTTTAAGAAGAGCAACACAAAGGCTCTAAGTAACATATCTCTAACATATTCTAGCCAGTAGTCAAAAACATAATCTGTTGAGCACAGATCTCATACTTTCATAGTTTGGTTTCGATTCCCAGTCAGTCAGGAAATCTTCAATGCAAGTAGTTATTAGTCTAGTATACACTTATGAGCCTATAAATGTCTAAAACCTAAAACTTCTGGGTCACACTTGGGTTGCACAGCTAAGCTTATAAAAGCCCTAGTCATCATTTGCTAGTATACACCTATGAAAAACTTACACACACACACACACACACACACACACACACATGTATATATATATATATATATATATATATATATATATATATATATATATATATATATATATATCCATCTTCCATTCACCAACATAGCTCAAAAAGTATTCTGGCAGTCTGAGAGAGCACAAAAATTGTCCATTCCTGCAGTAGGAACTTGCTCCTATACAAAGGAGGAATCTCATAAAAATGCAAGGCCTAAGATCAAGTCATGTTGCCTTTCAGGGTAACATTTGAGAGTTTGAAATGACCAAGCATACATAGACATGTCTGCCTTTTTGTATTTGGCACAGTAGTTAGCCTAGTGGAGTCTTATTTATTCAGAGAACAAATCAGCCTTATGCTGATGTGCAGTTAAATAGGCCTCAAATGGATTAAAATATCATATTTCAGAGCTGAACCTCATAAGTCTAAAAATGCATCATTACAAACAAATGTTTAGTATCTGAAAGTATGCTGTATGACACAAAAGGATGAATAACTCACTTATATGATAGTCCTGTGGAATACAAATTGCATAAAATATCATAGTGATTTGGGACCAGAAGGTCAATTTTAATCTGAGAAGTTTGCTGTCTTGGAATGGTAGCCAGAAGATATGAAGTAAAATATCCACTTATTCTGTGCCTGAGGCAATTCTTTCTCCTACAGATGTTGTAAGATTATGTTCAACAGGGTTTTAAGGTTGAAAGTAATTTTGTTACAAATATGTAACATAAATAAGGTATAAAATAAAGCTTGCTTAAATGCAGAAGCAGCGTTTAGTAATATGTGATCAGCGCCCATACTAAATGACCGTGGCTTGGAAAATAAGGAATCTGCTGAATGGACATCTTTCCCTTACAGACTTAAAAACAGGATGTATGCAAGAGCAACAATGCAAAATCTGCTTTTAAAGAATGGACAATGACACTGTGTCAATGTGTTTCCTCAAAAACATGTTTTTCTGCATGGACAACAGGACATGTTTATCAGCATTGGCACAAGAACAGATGTTCTTATACAAAGATCCAAATAGAACACAGGATGTGCACACTGTCAGAAAAGCTGGCTTCTTATAAATTCAGCAAAAAATGTGACAAGACATTGTTGAACAAGGAAGCTTAAAAATAATATTATCAAGTCAGCATTTGCGTCAGCATCTGCAACAATTAGTACTGTTTCTACAGGATGAGCAATTCTCCAAAATAGAATACCAAGAGGAAATGTATATGTATGTGCATGACTAAAATTGTATATAAAGATCTGTATGAATCCAGTTATGTTAGAGGGATTTGTAGAGACACATTTGTCTTGAGGTAAATGTTATATCTCTCACATCATCTGTACTATATGAGAAGGAAAGTAGAACAGTACTTTAAGCTGTAACAGAAGTACCTGTGGTTTATTATAAAAATTATTGGTTACTGCTCTTAAAGACAGGTGCTGCAAAGTATATTCTCTCTTCAGTGTACATTCTGCAAGTTTCTGTATGTAACAGACTGTGAATGCAAATATAACCAGACTTTGATTTTAGCAGAATCCAGCTAGCAAGACTGAGTGTCTTAAGAAGACTTCAAATCCATCACAGTAAGCAGCACCATATAATTTTTCAGATGTCTATGAGAACATTAAACTAAGATTATAGTTATTTTCAAATACTAGATGAACAGAGTGCCAAAACAGGATAAAGCGGGCCAGTGATCAACTTTTATTTATGAGGTATAATGTGATCAAGGTGATGTTTAAAGAATGGATGTGATGAATCTGTTTAGAAAACCTTAGTCATGATTACTTTATACTTGGCAAGAACACTTAAAACATATCTGTTAAGTTAGTTTTATCGAGCATCTTAACACCAACACCACTAAAGACACCACCAGCAAACATCGAGTAAGCCCAGAGGTTTAAAGCACTTGGTATTTGTATTTGCATACATACTGTGACAATGTTTTGGCTTGAATTCAGGCCTAATTCTTTCAGGGCAAGAAAGATAAGAGTATTCACCTAGGCTAATTCATTATAAAGAACTATGTTTTTTTTTTAATTCTTGAGAGAGCATTCTGGTATTAGAAGTGTAAGACTGGTTCTGTTCTTCTGTGGAATGCATTTGTGCATCAATATGTATTTTCTTCTCATTTGCATTCTCAATGTTCACATCCAACATAGTAATAGTTTCTGGACTCACCTTTCCTATCACGGGTTAATTTTCATTTTCATAAGCAAGTGCATCACATTCAGATTCAAATTGTAGGAGGTCTTTTGGACTTGGAGAGGTGTGGAATTGTGAGTAACTGACTTTTCATCAAATAGGAAAGATAATTAAATTATTTTAATTATTTCAATTGTGCTTAAATATTTAAGTTGCACTTATAGTGACCTTTGTGATGATACTAATCATCTGATTGGATTTTCTAGTTTGCTCTGGAACCTTTGTCTTCTATTTTAATTAGCAGTGGTGAGGATATTGTGTTTCTGCATCAATTATTCATATAATATACAATTACCTAAAAACATTATCGGTTTGTATTTTAAACCCTGCTGGACCATAATCTTGTAGTTTAATTCACACCCATATCAGACCTGTGTGCTACTACTACCAGATTAATATATTACTCATGTATTATTGCATGTTTTACATAGACAGTGTTACTGGTAAGTGTCTGCATAGTCTGGTGCATTAAGCTGAAGTACAAGCTCAATAGTGAGAGAATTGTCTCTGCTCCAGTCTGTGCTTCACTGTTTTTATATTCTGCTTGTCATTTACCTGCTTGCATTCTGTGTCTGCCACATCCCTCACTAACACATTAAGCTACAGTTTCTGAAAGAGCTCTACTATTGCCTTTATTTGATCAAATGCTTCTGTAGTAAGCTCCTAGAAATTTTCCCAATCTTCCCACTATTTTGTTGCTGTTTTAAAAAGGCTGGGCATCTACCCTCCACCCCTTATGATAATCAGATTTCCAAAGTCCCTCTCTCTCATCTTTAATTCCTATTGACTATTGTATAAGCTATTTATTTACTTTTTCACCCATTGTTTTCCATAGAGCCATAATACTGAATGCCCACTTAGCAAACTAGTATTGCTCTTCAGTAAACGTCCTTCAGTACATATTGTCTTCTGATCATTTTCCTGGAGCTCAGCAAAGCCTGGAGTCCTAGTGTGCATTCCAGAACTGTTTTATGTGTATCCAAAGTAATTCAGGCAAAGCTAAGTATCTTTAATTGCTTAATCGCAGTTAAGATATTTTGACTGATTGCTACTATTTCCTGCTTTGATGTGTGCATTACACTGATTTTTTTGTAAAAAAAAAGTGTTCTTCCACTCACTGTTACTGCTGTAAGACTGTCTTGAAATTGCCTTTAACAAGGGATTTCCAGCTAGTTGTTTAAGTGGTTTGTGTCAGCATTGCACTAGTGTGTCTCTTCTACTGTAGTTTTACTTTAGGAGGACTGGGTTTATTCATCTTGTGGGAGAAGGTGTATGTCTGGCCTGTCTGAGTTTGGAAATATACTAAAGGACTTCTAGTGTAGCCAATTTACAGACTTTTCTATTTTTTCTGTGCTGCTATAAATGTTGCACATTTGTGTGTGTTAGCAGTGCCCTATACAGAAGCAAACACCTATAATGCACATTTTCCATGTAGAACAGTCCATAAAAGTGCCTCACAGAAAGAGGTTCTCTGGTCCAATTCTCAGCTGGGGTGTCTTCTGAGTGGAGTCTACAAGTCCTCCATTTGGGTTTCCTCTGGGTGTTCTAGATTCCTCCCACATTCCGAAGACATGCAGTAGGTGGATTGGACACTCTAAATTGGCCATAGGTGTTAGCGAGTGGTGTGGAAAAAACTATCACTGTAGGGCTAGCCATCTGGTGGTTTAAACCTTGGATCTAGATGATTGTCACTGTTGAAGTAATACCCTGACCCATGTGCAAAAATGGGAAAAAAAGGGTTGTGGATGGATGGATGGATGGATGGATGGATGGATGGATGCAAAGCAGCAATATAGTGCACTTATCTTGTGCACTGTCAAGCATGGAGCAGGCAGTTGGGCATCAAGTGGCAATACCTACAGATGTAGTAGAATTCTTTATTGTGTAAACATTAAAGTTAGTAGAATTAAGTACCGTTTCACATAATCTGCCCCAATACAGCACCTTTATTATTCTGTACAAACAAAACATTCTTCTAACCTCAATAGACCATCCCATTGTATCTCACAAATCAAAGGACTGGACAGAATGGATATGCAGTTTTCTAACTTTTCTGTAGCCAGCTTGGTGGATATGGGCATCCTGAGACAATGTAGTGATTGCCTCATGTTTACTGACAGCTACTTAATCCTTAAAGATGTAAACAGTATGTGACAAGTATATTTACACAATGAAACTGGAGGCAAGTGTACATTACTTTCTTGAAACCATGCACACAACACCCACCAACCAAATCTTCCTAGACAACAAATATCTGCTAGACCACCTGTTGTTAAAGCTATGGCTCAGCAAGCCCAAAGGCACTCAGAAAAAACACCTACCACCACACATACTGGCACTCTCAGTGGAGCCCTAAACACTAAGCCTTTAAGGCAAGCAAACATACTTCCTAAGACTATCATCATAGGGGACTCCATTGTAAGATATGCTGATGCCCCTTTAAGCAGGCTGAATATGAAGAAGATAATTGTTAATTGCTTATCTGGAGCCAGGATCCACCAGATCATGCAAACGCTCAAGTCATTACACCACAGGTACCAATATGATTCATCATAGCCCATGCAGATGCAAATGACCTGAGATGTATTTCCCTGGACTATGTAGAGAGACACATTATAAAGCTTTTAGACTATGTGTCTCATGCTGGGATGAGCTTAGCACTGAGCAGCATATTACCAGCACCAATGGTGATACCATAATATGAGCAAAAAATAATAGATTTCAACAACTGGCTGTCATTCTAAGGGGATCCAATATTTGACAGCTTGGGACATTGCTTTGCCAAGGATAGTCTGCACCTTTTCCTCTCTAGGCTTTTGAATACTTCCCAAAACTTTACTCACCCCCATAGTGCCTTTTTAGGCAATACATACTTACATAACAAAATCAACTCAATAGAACCTCAATGCCAGGTGCCTAAATAAAGGAACTATACTCCATCCAAGCCCTGCTGACACTCAAGAATATAGAAATCTGTGCAACTACTGAGACATGGTTTAAAGTGTCAGATAGTACCCTGGCAGTGCAAGGTTATTGTGCCTTCTGGACTTTTAGACCAAATGCACAGACAAGATCTAAGGGTGGAAGTGTCTCAATACATAACAGTGACAATCATTCCTCTAGTTTGCTTAAAAAGGGGAACATGCTGGAGTTCCTCCACATGCAAATAGCTACAGACAAAACCCTGTACAATATCCTAGCCAGCTATAGGCATCCCTCCATGGCCCAAGAAGCTCATAATGCATACTTGGACATACTGGAGACACCTACCATCCAATCTAGCACCCTACTCATGGAAGACTTTTATTCCTCTATGGACTGAGAATCCTACATGGCCTGAAATCTACAGCCACAAAGTTTCCTAGACTTTGTAAATACAAGAACTCTTGATCAAGTAGTGAATATGTCCACTAGAGGCTCCAACATAAATTACCTTGTGCTCACAACATGGGAAAACACTGCAACCCCTCCAATATCTCCTACTCCCTGGTAAGATCTGACCATAAAGTTGCCTCCTTCAAAATCAAAATCAACTCCATAATCCCATTAAAACCAGTAACAGTTAGGAATTCTTCCAAGGCAAATTACTTGTTATTAAGTAACAGTTTTTCAATAGTCAAAGCCTCTCCAAACCCCAAGAACATACCAGCTTTTGCTGAATTGCTCTCACATACTCAGTACAACCATGTCAATGGCTGCGTAGAGTTACTATGCTTATCAGAAGTAAGCCCAGGACTAGTCCCAGATACAAACCACCCTGGTGGCATCCCAGATTAAACAGTACATGCAACAAAAGGAAAAATGCCAAGAATCAGGAAGGGTAATTCCCATAAAGATAAAAACTCTCTCATCAAATTAAATAGGCAACTAAGAAGGCTACATAGGTCAAGCAAAGCCAACTTTCAGGTGAAAATAGCCTCCAAGATGAAAGATAACCAATCCACCTTCTACAGCGATGGCAAAATCCTCAAGGGAAGCACACAGCAATGTGCTGCAGTGCTGGTTAATGGTGCCATAGTCACTGAGTCTGGCAATACAGCAAACCTGTTAGTGGATAAATTAATTTTCATCTTTACCTCTCTCACCTCCCAGCTATTACCCTCAAACATAACACATCCAATTATAACTAGGAAACATGTACTGGCTGCACCCCTAAAGCCAAGAACAGAGCTTCAATGGGCACTGGTAAAATCCCAGGATGCCTCCTGAATAGACTTATCAGGAACCTGGATCCATTATTTAACTATAGTCTTAAAACAGACTTTGTACCATATGAATGGAGGACTGTGACGGTCATCACCATTCATAAGGGTGAACTCTCAACAAATCCTGGAAACTTCAGACATATTAGTGTAACTTGCCTTATTTGCAAATGCATGAATAGCATTATCTTGGAAATTATTAACAAGGACATAGAAGACCTCCAGACCATGGATCCATCACAGTATAGCTTTGATGTATGACGGTCATGCATACTGAATCTTTTGGACTTCAATGAAAAGGTCACTAAGGCAATGAATGAAGGGAAAACATTGCATACTGCCTACCTAGATCTGGCTAAGGCATATGATACAATACCAAACTCAGGTGCTGTAAACAAACATACAGAACTACATATAAACCATTTTATAACACACTGGATAACTAGCTAGTTCACTGACAGAACCCACAAGGTTAAAATTGGTGAAGCTACCTGCATAAAGAGGCTGGAAACCAGTGGAGTCCTTCAGGATTTTCCTCTGGCCCCACTCAACTTTAGCATCTGCTTCTTGGATGTCAAAGCTAATGTCAAAGGCATCTGGGTAACCAAATTTACAGATGATTGCAAATTGGAAGCAGTCATTGAATCCCCAAAATGAGAACACCCTTAAGGAAGATTTAATACAGACAAACACATAGTGCCAAAACTCAATACCAAGAAATGCATTATAGTACTTTTTGGGAAGCCTGCCACCCTGGGCAAATACATCATCAATAAAAACATGACTAAAAGATGATTCACTAGTCAGGGATTTGGTAACACATGTAGATAGTAACCCAGACTTTGACCGACATGTGTCCAAGGTAGTAAAAACATCCTTCTATTTTGCTTAACCTATAAGCCAAGACATTGCATCAAGGTCCTGAGAGGTCATCATACCACTTTACTCGGCCCTTATCATATCCATCATAGAGTATAATGTTGCCTTTGGTATGTACCTGATCAGACACATGCAGCAACTGGAACATCACAAAGGTTCCTTATAAAAACAATGACATGAGTAAACGGAATGTCCTATGCTGATCACCTCAAGTCCCAGTCTCTTTGCTCAGTATTATACAGACTTCTGCGAAATAATCTTTGTCTGGCATACACAGCTATACTTCTCAACCTCTTAGAACAAGAAATCTGGATAAAGACACAAATAGTGGGGAGACAAAGGACCAAAAATAGGGACAATTTTTAAATATTGCTCTTATAAACTTAGAAAGTTTGTAAAATAACAAGTTTTGCATTTGCACAGATTTACTGAAGGGTATGAAGTCTGAATCTCAAATGTCTGTCATTATTTTCTGACTTCACTCTCTAAGGACTTGCCACTAATTTGCCAGAAAACAACAATTTTATGAAAAAGGGACCAAAAATATGAGGCAAAAATTTGAACATTCTGCAAAAATCTGTAAAGTTGAGAGGTATGTGCATGGCATACCTGGGCTTGTTTTGCACATCCACAAAACAACAGCATAAGAACTACTAAATTAAAAGGCATACATTTTGCTTGCGATATAAGTAGGATATGTTGGAGAGACAGATATGTTTCTCAGAGAATTCCCATTCTCTGGAACAGGCTTCCCATCCTTGTGAAGCAGAGTTCCTCCCTATCCCTATTTAAGCACAAGTTGTACCAATGGATGGAGGGTACCTGTCAAATCTTTGAACGCACAAAATTTCGAACGTTACATGGTCAAAACCAAACGTTCGAAATTTTGAGTGTTCGAAGATAGACTTTCAATGGCACCGTACGGTGCAGCTAGGGAGAATTTCCCTTTTCTGTACTGAAGTGCGGTCTCGGAGTTGGTATATTTAAGTGGGGGGAGGGTGGGGGTGCAGTGTTTTTTTCTGTGTTTTCTTTTTTTTTTTTTTTTTATGTTCGAACATTCAGATGTCGAACATTTGGTCTGGACAACGTAATGTTCGACATTTTGGATGTTCGAACATTTAACATAGACCCGGATGAATAATCAGATATTCACCCCTGGTCTCTCTCCTGTGTCTCTAATGGACAGACGCAATCAGTAAGTCACCCTCTATAAAATAATAAATCAAATGCGTAGGTCACCTTTGGATTGGATAGCTAGGCTTATAAGGTCCCTTGTGGTCATTAGCCTACTATATACCTATGAACCTATGAATCTATGGCCTAATTGTAAACATTTCTGATATCTAATCCACAAGGAGGACTTTTCCTGTTAGGATAATGATTCGCAAAATATGTTTAGGTGGAACTCAAAAGAAAAATGTTTCTTGTACTCTTTGCATATGGAATACTCTGGATAGCTGCATGATTTTTTGAGCAAGAACAATTTAAAGCTACAAATACTTTCCATGAACCATGGAAATGTATCTAGTTTATGCTTTTCCTCACAGAATGCACAGCTTAACATGCATTCAAAAATAATTGAGAATGTCCTTTTGATCTAACATGTCTGTGTGAAGTTCTATGACTGCGTTTTGCATGAATATTTAGACTTGGAAAAATATAGTAGTAACAAAGATATTTTATTCATTTCACATACAAGGAAAAAGTGAAAGTTTCAAAAGCCATATCACAAAATGTTTCATTTGTCAATATCCACTCTTATTCATGTTTAAAATGTAAAGTCACAAACACAGTATCTCATCCTTTACATTATATGATGCAGTCATTTTTTACCTCTGATATGCACAGCAGGTCTTGTTTTTGTTCAGCTATCACCCTTTCTTTTATCTGCTGTGGCTACATTTTCAAGAATCTTGACACTACAACTAGAACATGTGATTTGTGTAGTGCCAAGCATGGTGTGCAGCTTTCTAGAAACCTCCTTCTCATGCATACTTCATCTGATGCATTGCTCCTGTTGGACATGACTATTTGTGGAAATCCAGAATTAGTAAAATTTGAATGCTGGGTCTGAGTATTCTCTCTTTCACCAGCTTGAGTCATCTGCAATACATATTTTGCCATAACATTGCCTATGATGATGAGTTCCTATTATCAAGTTCAGCTTCTCTCAAAGTGGAAGACAAAGACCTCCCATCCAAGCACCTTCAGTTAATTCAGTTATAATAACCAGCTTTTTATAACTTTATTAACTCCATACAGTATATAGTATTCATGTGCAATCCTCATGCACGATGCCCCATATCTCATTAGAGGTTGGCTGCTTCATTTCCTATCCTATCCTTATACTCCCCAACCTCAGTTTCCCTTCTGGTGTGCTATTTCTTTCTTCCTGTTATGAGTTTCACTCCTGTAGTATTCTACTGCCTCTTTCTATTGTTTTTTTTTTATTTTTCCTTGCCTCCTTATCTCTCTCTCTCTAGACAGTTACTGCAATCTTATACCCATGTCCAGGAACCTATTGTGCAGTTGCTTGCTTCCAGACTTCCTGTTTGTCCACCACACTCCCAGAACACATGTATCATTCTTGTCTCCTCTTCCTAACATCTCCACATCTTCTATCTACCTTCTTTTACCAATGTCATGGGGTTAGATACCATCTATGCAGTATTCTCAGGCTTTGATCTCCCATTCCATGCAATTTCTGCATTTGGCAAACTGCCTATTCAAGAGAGGTCATTGACAAACTGTCTTTTTGTCTTCTGTTAGTATGCTACAACTTCCATCCATCCTTCCTCTGCTTTCCTGTTCTTTCTCATTCTCTCTTCATTGACCTTATCTTTTCTTACTCTTATTACTTTATAGATCATCTGGGTCCTTTACCTCTCTAACCTCTTCCATTTCTTCCACGGTGCCATCCTCACTCCTTCTGCCCTCCCGTTCTTGCTGGTTCCTTCTCATGTTGTCCTCTCACTGTATCTTTTCCAAGTCTTTGTGAGTAAAAAGTGATTTCTCCATTGTGCCTCTGGTATTTTGTATTTCTGCATAACTTCTCCATTGTTTTAAATCCCCCCCATCATCCTTTTCCCTAGATAAAAAAACTTCATCTTGAGTACTCCACTTTCCTCTAGATTTCTTCATTTTTCATCCTAATCTTTGTCCCCATACTTTTTTCCCTATAGTTCATTGAGATTCCTTTAACCTCACTTCATGTATCCCAGTTCTTCAAGTGTTGCTTCTTCTCATAGGTTCATAGGTAAGTACTAGGCTAGCTGCCCTTACAGGCCATTTTAAACCTGGCCAGTTTTCCTTTTTGTGACTGAAATATTTGGTTATAGACTGACCTTCCACATCCAGTGGTCGATAATTATATACTATCCTTGATAAGAATAACTGGGATCATTCCTTAGATAATCTGAAGGGACCCATGCATGGGATAAAGCATTTAGGAACTGCCTCTGTTCAATAGTAGTTTGGAGGCAGAACTGGGGTAAATGTTCTGTTTCCCATCAATAGATCTAAGTTGCACTTAAACATAGACAGGGATGAACTTTGGTTTATGTGGACAGGGAATCTGTTCCACAGCTGTGTTATCCTCTGTAAGATATATATCTCCCTCCAAACCATTCTGTTGATTTTGCAGAAGAGGTTTAGATCCCCCAAATGAATATTTTTGATGTCATTTGACTTGCTGATGTGCATTAAATCCATCAGTAATGGATTGTATGATACCTCATATGCCAGACAAAGATCACCTATTAGCAGTCTGTAGGATACCTAGTATAGTGAGAGGCTTTGAGTTGCTCCATGTAGGACATGTTGTTAAGGCCTTGTATCCTTTTACTAAGGTATCTCTGTGTGTATTCCAGTTGTTGCATGTGTCTGGACAGACACATGCCAATGGGGGCATTATATTCAATGACTGGCCTAATGAGGGCTGAGTAAAGGAGGACAGTGACATCCCTAGATCTAAACACAATCCCTTTGTTTTTAAGCTGTGCATTACTGAAAGACTTTCTTACAATAATAGACATATTTTGGTCATAAGTTAGGTCACTATCCACACAAGTTTCCAAATTCTGAACAACTGGGTCAATCCTTAAAGGTGTATTTTCAATGTAGTAGTTCCCTGGGATATTTTTTCTGCACTTCTCCCTCTCCATTACTCTCTTTTCCTAACCTCCTTCTCATCTGTTTCTATCTAGTCAATGATATTACATGTCAGTGCGTATGATATGTGGCTGACCGCAGCCCCCCTTTTCCTATTCATTTCATTTTTGCCTTGCTCATTATTTTCCTTTTACCTTTATTGACACAGCCCAATAATATGTCTTTGCATTTGTTGTAACATTTTGGTCCTAGGCTGCATTTATATCATCTCTCTCAATGTGTTCCCAACATAGATCCCTAGGTACTAGGGGAATTCTGTATCTTTACCTCACATATTCCCTCTTTCCTCTTTCCTTTTCCAAATCTTGCTACCACTTGCTTCCACCTGAGTCTTGCCATGCACTTAAACTTCTGGAATGTCTCTATTACAGTTCCCATTGCTGCAGCCATATCCCCTAGTATTAACATGCAGTCATCTGTTTATAAAACAAATTGAAATTTTATCCCCGCCTTTTCATCAAGCATCATTAAATTACATCTGACTTCCACTGCGAGCTCCTCAATCAAAAGTCTGATTGAGTCTGATCACCCTCTCTGTCCTCACATAGTCCTCCATTTATTTCTTAATATATAGCCTGTATCCCATGTATGAACTTCTCCCCTTCCTTGCTGTAGTATCTTCCAGAAGCATTGCCACTTCACTATATCAAAGACCTTCTGCAGGTCAAAGAGCACAGTCACACCCTTCCCTTCCTGCTTCTATTCGTCCTTGTGCATGAATTCCAGCAAGTCCCACCAGTACGATTTCCTGCTTTTCTTTCTTTACAAGGCCATTTTTGTGCTGCTTGTATTATTTTCCTCAATACTCCATCCAGTCTTCCAGCAGATACATTTGCCAAAATCTTGATATCTACATTAATAAAAGAGATAGGCCTATAATTATCCACTTCCTCCCTTCCTCCATGTTTCCTCCCCTTTGGGTTTCTTGGTTATCCTGGCCCTCCTCATACTTTTAGATATTTTGCCCAAGTCCTATATTCCTGCACTAGGAGCGTTTTCATTTCCTTCCCCCCATTTGTAGAACTTAACAGGGGATACATCTGCCCTCCAGCTTTCCTCCTCTTCATCCTGCATATTGCCTTCCATATTTCCAGACAGCTAAACAATCCAGGCAGTAACAATCTGAATTCTATACAAGACTTGGACTGTGAGAGAAACCTTAGACAAATGAGAGATGATTGAATATTAATGTAAATATCAAGAGTTTGGCAAACATATTTGTGTTTCTGACATTGAGTGACCTTTCAATGTCAGATGCTGAAACTGGTGCTGGAAAGAATCCAAGACAAGCAAGTACAGAGGGGTTGTATGCCAGTAAAAGAGATGAGCAGGAAATAAACAAATATTATAGGCTACCACGAGGAGAAGTGAGGAGAAAAGCGACACGATGATGAAAGAGAAACAAGTGAAAGCATTATATGAAAGGTACAGAGGAACAAGAAGCTTCTGGCAAGGGAGATTTAGGCACAAAGAAAGAGAAAGGAAGCAGAAGCAGAGACTGACATGAGAGAGCTCTAAGGAGGTGGTGGCATAGTGTGTTGGATAGTTTGTAAGACTCATGACTGAAATGTTGGGCAAATGATGGACTATACAAGCTGAATAGAAGTATTTATAATAGACAGCGAGTCAAAGAAGTGGATAGTAAGACTACAGAAAGACTGAATGTGTCCACAAAATAAGGTAAAGAAAAAAACTCAGACAAACATGACATAAAGAAACAGTGCTGTATATGTAGCATAGTAAAGAGCTGAAAAACTGCAAATTAAAAGGAAATGTTTGGACTATTACACAAATAAAGGTGGTACACCAGACTGGTAAACAACAGTGGGAAGGGGAGACCAATGAAGAGGAATGCTGTAACATATAAAGACTGTGACATTAGTACTGGATTAACATGCAGTCTACTTGTGTGAGGGGCACTGGAAGCTAACAAAATAAAGTATTATAAAGGCCAACATCCTACCCATACCCATGGAAATGCAGCAGCCAAAAGCATGAATCCAGAGACCAGGTATACGGAGGGTGGGTCTGAGTGTATGCAGCTGCTGAAGAATGCAATATTCAACAAGGAGGGTAGGCTGAGTGGAAGGGTTATGTGAAATGGCAGCAACTGGAAAAGGAAGAAGGGGTGGGGAAAATGCAACAAGGAAAATTCAATTTATTAAGTGGAACATTTGGGATTTGTCATATCCTATCAGAAGAAGGAAAATACTGGAAAAGTTGAAGAGGACGGGGAAAACATTGCTCGATAACAAGAAATAAAATTTAAATCAGAAGCAGGAAGAAAATAATGTGTTATGACTACTCAAATGGGATAAATAGGCAGCAAAGTAATGGGAGGAAAGGGGAATAACAATTATATTTCACTGAAGACTTCAGAAAACCACAGATAAGGGATACAAAGTAGGGTAGGTGCATGGATTATCTGGCAGGGAAGGAAAGAAGATGCACACTGAATAATGGAAAATATGCATTCTGCATAACCTTTTTTGCTAACTGGGTGCAGACTAGAAGAGATGAAATAGATGTAATCAGGGCAGGTTTACAATGTAATCATAGCACGAAAAAAGAAAAATTGTATGGATGGAAGGAATATAACAAAAAGATGGGACAGGAGTTAGTCTATTGAATGAAAGAGGGAAAGTGGCTAGACATATATTATAGAGTGAAAGGCATCCAAATGAGAGAGAATATACATGCACAAGAAACATTTTGGTAGAGGCAAGTAGGTTGGAAAACTTCGTAGGGAAGGAAACCCTAGTGGAAATAATGTAACAGATCCAAATATAGGGGAGATGTGTATCAGAACATGCAGCAGTGAAACTTAAAGTAAGTGTGCAAGGACAGAAAACAATAAGGAGATGGAGGTGGGCTAGATATAAATGGAAGGAGACAGAGGACAAGGAAACCATGGAAGGGGATTAATAAAAGAGTCAATACAAGGTAATATGGACTACAGGGAGAAACTGGAAGACACTGGTGGGATGGGATCAAGGTAACTGTCAAGGGAAAACTGACGAGTGCAGAAGGAAAGAAGTGACAAAATAATGAAGTGACTGAGTTAATGAAGAAAGAGAGCTAGAAATGGTACAGAAGAAAGTTTGAATAAATCAAAGTAGAATGGAAGTGCTATATAGAGATCAAGAAATCAAAGTAGAAGGGAAGTGCTACATAGAGATTAAGAAATTCAGCAATTGCAGTAGAAGGAGTGCTGGTGGATATTGGGGAAGGCACAAAGGAAACAGCTATAAAATACAAAAAGATGCAAGCAAAAGGAGAGATATACAAACAAAAGTAGTATTGACTTTTTCTAATGGTGTTCTCTATCTTCTCAGTATGTTGCTATCAACTCATCACCTTAATCAAGCAAGCTTGGAGAAATATAGAGGATAGTCTGAGAAATGCTTGGCTGGGTATTCATACTCAGCCAGGCACTGATAAAATATTGTGGAGGGAGTGACAAAGGGACAGGCAAATGGTCATTCCTGTATCTCTAAAGGCAGTTACTGGGTTGTAGGTATGGCTACAGCTAAGCATTATTTAGAAGAAATATATAGTATACTTATCTGCATTACAAATTGCATAGTAAACCATGCTTGATGTATGGGTTGGGAGGGTGGCTTAATGGCTAAGGTGTTTGCCTTACAAACACAAGGTGCAGGGTTTGAATCTCACAAGGGATAATTGGCTAGGCTTAAAATGGCTCGCAAGGGCAGTTAGCTTAGTACTAAACTATGAAACTATGAAACTATGATGCACCATCAAATATAGCTGAGACAAAAAAAAAGATGACAAGAATGCCACAATGGAGATAAGGACCTCTTAGGATTGAAGATATTGGAATGCATGGACTTTGGAGCCATCTAAGGGCACACCAAGCAAATCATTCAGTGGTCCCATCATCAGTATGGAAAACTGTGATGACCATTTAACTGCGGTCTGTGCAGAAAACAAAGAAATAAGTCACCAAAACTAAAACAGGTAATATAGATTTATGAGGAAAACCTGATGTCTTAAGTTATGTAAAGCCCTTTTACAGATAAATCAATCAGCTGTACAAATGTATCCATTTTATACATGCTCTCTATCTTTCTGTCTCTACATATATGTGCTCCCCATGGATATATCTGTCTATCTGTATATGTGCATATATATGTATATATAAAGAGATAGATATAGATGTACTAAATAAGATCAAGATTACATTTAAAAATAAATAACTGAATGCATATAGAGCATGCTCCTAGACATAACTTCAGAGCATGGCAATACTGAACCCCAGCCCCACTAATTAAATACACCAACTCCAAGATCACACAAAAAAGGGTAGCTTCCCCAACCCCAGTATTATAATGATCATAATGTTGCAACCATATTGGCAGTTTTCATATCATCTAAATTAAGCTGGCAAAAAAGCTGGCAACTAAACTGCATTTAAGCTAACTTATAGGTTCCCATATAATACATATTGTGATAGTGTGCGTGATCAAACTTAATATTCATCAAAAGATTTTAGGTGGTATGATTCGATGAGTATAATATTTATTTGGTGGAATAATCAAATTTTGCATTACTGAATGAATACTAATTACAGAACATTAATTTCCAATGTTTTGGTAATGGGGTTGAGTGTGTTTGGGGGGGGGGTATTTTGTGGATGCTTGCAGGTTATGGTTAGAGTAAGGGTTAGGAAAGGTGATGAATGTGTTGATTTCATTTGGAAGTGAGTAGTTTGAAGTGTGTGTGTGTGTGTGTGTGTGTGTGTGTGTGTGTGTGTGTGTGTGTGTGTGTGTGTGTGTGTGTGTGCGTGTGTGTTGTGTAGTAGTACTGTTAGGGAAAGGGGTTTTAGTATCCGAATGTTAAGGTTAAGTTTATGAGCAGGGTGAGGATAGCGTTAACACAAATAAGTAAGGTGGTATACTTTACATATAGCCTTTCCCATTCTATTTCCTCTTCTGTTTAACATTTACTTTATCTGGTTGCATTTTAATCTTAAAAATAGTTGTAGAATAATTGTGTTGACTCAAAAATACACACACAGAGGTCGAATTCCACCTATAGTAGCCAAATAATTTATTCTTAAATAACAAAATGAGCGCTTTCGTCTTGAATAACAAGACTTCATCAGATATCTTCATGCTATTTTACTTGGTTGTTTTATACCATGTGCCATTAATACATTTAAAATCCAATTAAAATTTTAATTAAAATTTAAAGTCATATAGCACCTTGTCAATACAAACATCACAAAACCCTTTTGATGTGTTCTCTTCACTAAATAAACTTTTAAATATCATTGCAAAACACATTTTTAACAAAAATAATGAAAATAAGAAAATAAAATAAATAAATTAAATGCATTGTCATACATTAATAGCCATGATTGAATCACTCAGCCATCACTAACAAAATACTCAACACCTATACTTCTAGTGCTTTTGCCAGTAACACTGGTTTGATGGTAATATACTCATCAAAATTTTAATTGGATTTTAAATGTATTAATGGCATATGGTATAAAACAAAAAAGTAAAATGGCATGAAGATATCTGATGAAGTCTTGTTACTCAAGACGAAAGTGCTCATTTTGTTATTTAAGAATAAATTATTTGGCTACCATAGGTGGAATTCAACCTCTATTTGTGCATTATAATCTTGCCATCCTTAATTGTGCTTCAGCATCTGCAGGTAATAATATTCACCCATCAGTACACAGCCTGAAATATGGGATTATTACCTCAGCATTCTCTGTTCCTTTCAGAACTCTTGTAACATAGATGCTATTTATTCTATTCTCACCATGAGTAGCCTGAGAGAAAACAACAACTTTGCTTTCATATGCTGAAATTTCTACCATGACTCTGTTAACTATGATCACTAATTCTATGCTTCTCTGCACAGTCTTGACCCATTTGCAGAACTTTTTTACCAGCATTTTTGTGGTTTAATCCTTTCCATTAAAATTCTGATCTAATCAGTGAAATTGTTTTATAGGACAAGTAATACTACTCCCTTCCCCTCATCTTTATTATCTGCATATTACATGAGATCTATCAAACCCCAGCAGTTATCCCTAACCTGCCTTCCAGTATCATAACCTTTATCTTAATATCCACCTTAATGAAAGTTTTTGTTGTATAATGTCTTGCTTCTTATGGATCCCATCTATCCTTCCATGAGAAGCACAGACTGATTGTCCCATCATTCTTCTGTATTCCTCAGATAAAATTTGATCCTATCCCTTGTAAAACTCAACCGAAAAAGTATCTGTTCTTCTAGTGTTCCTCATTTTTATTTTAAGAATTGTATTACCCCCCTCCCCTACAGTTACATCCTTGCTTGGCTGTAATTTAGCTTCTTTTTTATTGTACAGAACTCTCACTTATACTTTCAAAATCCATCTCCTTGGTCCAGTTTGGCTTGGTTCCTGTATAACTGCAGATATAATTTCATAAATGTACCCCATAGTTTTTATCATATTCTGCTATTTCCTCTTCTTGTTCAGTAGTCTTCTACCTAGCCTCAGATGTTGCCATCAAGTTATTTCTGAGGGACCTTCCTTTCTCTCACCAATCCATCTATCCATCCACCCTCAACCACTTTTTCCCACGTTGTACATGGGATCAGGATGTCACTTCAACAGTGACAATCATATCAAGCCAAGGTTTACACTGCCAGGTGGTTAACCCTGCCTCAATAGACCTTCTCCTTACCGGTGCCCTTTCAATACCAATTGTTTGCCTCTATTGCTGATGTTTTTGCTTCTATCTTTGCTTTCACCACTAATTACTTTTCAGATTGTCTTTATTTCCATGTAACATACATATCTCCTTTTCTATGTATACTGATACTCTTTCTGGTCTCCCCATTTCATTGTTGTCCTTTTTACTTTCTCTGGTCCTTTATCTTCATATTTTCCCTCACATTCTTGCCCTTATCCTAGGTCATGAGGACTCTTCTAAGGGATCTTTTTCAGCGACCCATCTAATATCTCTTTTTAACTCCACTTTAGCTTATTTCTCCATACACATATAAGCAGTCCATCCATACCTCACTCCTACTATCTTTTTAGTCAATGTACTTAATAGTGGTGTTCACTGCACACAATTCAAAATCTTCAGTCTTATATTTCCATAGCTTTCTACGTAGTCCATCATACCCTGTTGTATCAAACATTTAACTATTCTTCTTACCAGCAATAAGCAATTCCAGGGCAATGTAATTTCTTTTTTTTCTGAGAGAAAGCGAAGTGTTGTGTAGTAGTACTGTTAGGGGCATTAACATATCCTCCATCGTCATATTTATTTTCAAGTTTCTCTCATTCTCCTGTTATATTTTTTTCTTTCCAAATACTCTGTTCCATGTTGTCTCTGTCATGACAAAGAAATAACCAGTATTGATTCCATTCCTTGCTTTCAACACAACTGGTTTCATTCAATGAAGTTGTGGGCAGCAGCACAGACTCTATGAGGTACCTACTCTGGCAAAGTTCTGTAGACCAACCACTTTGGACATCCACTGTGGTGTGCATTATCCAGAGCTCTCAACTTTTACCAAGAAAATTTGGAACAAAGTAAAAAAAAATAAAATAAGGAAAAGGCCCAAAATCAGAGTCCCACTTTAAATGCTGCCATTATTATCTTAGAAATTGCCAAAATGATTTCCATTTTAGGAGGAATGGAACAAAACATTGAGAAACATCAGGGGATGTCACTACAAAATAGAGGCAGTTGAGAGTTCTGGCATTATCCTCTAGATAGGAGAGCATGGATCACAGATTGCGTGTCTTGTCAGCACTGCCACATGATGGTGTAAAAATTGGCCTTAGGTGATTTTGTCGCATTTCCTAATCTTGCCCAAAATGGATGTGAGTATGTGCCAATGATAAGTGGATTGAAGACCCAGCCTACTTTTTCTTATGCCAAGGACCTATGCTAATGGTGGAAGGGGTACTTTTGCCTCTATTGGCTTGTGTCCCCCCCAATAAAGCCCATCAACCCTGGGTCAATAAGTATCCAGTGTCCCAGCTTGGGTTATATGAGATAGCTCTTTTGAGAGAAAGCTGAGGTAAAACCAGTCAACCTGCCAAACATGAACTAATTGCATAGCTACACTCAGTATGCGTTCACTGACAGGACACATCTTGGAAGTGGATGAAATGATGGTAAGTATGAGGCTGAACATTCTCTGTGTCCAGGAGGCAAGATGGAAGGGCAATACAAAAAAGCCATACTCTGGCATGGGTGGAGAGGCTTCAGAAGACAGTGTGGGACGTCTTCAGAATTAGTAATAGACTCATGGCAATCAGAATTTAGTGTAAGGCTATGGAACTATTCATAAACTCAATCCAACAGCAGGGTTGTGACAGGGAGGAAAAGAGTACATTCACACAGCAACTGCAGTTCCAGAGTACATTCACACAGCAGCTGCAGTTCCAGAGTACATTCACACAGCAGCTGCAGTTCCAGAGTACATTCATACAGCACCTGCAGTTCCAGAGTACATTCACACAGCAGCTGAAGTTCCAGTGTACATTCACACAGCAGCTGCAGTTCCTACTTTGTAAAGCAGAACAACACAGGCTGGTGTTGCTAATGGGTGACCTGAATGCACATACTGTGACAGACAGACAGACTGAAAAGATAAAAGGACTGCATGGGTGCACATGGGTGGGACAACAGGAATAAAGATGGAGAAGACATTCTAGACATCTATCTGGCAAATGGCTGGTTGGTGACCAGCCCATGGTTCAGCAAAAGACCCATACACAAGATCACAAGCAAGAGTGGCCAACATGCAACTCAAGTAGACTTCCTCCTAGTAAGGAAGGGTCACTGGGGTAGAATCAGTTGTTGCAAATTCATCTCCAGAGAAACAGTTGCAATCAGGTGCAAATAGAGGTTGGAGAAGGTTCTAAGTTCAACAGAGATTAGGCTGAAGACCTGGAAGTTGAATGGAGAAAAAGCACAAGAGTGCAAGGAATTACTCAGTGTTCTAACTCCACAGGAAAAATAGACAATAGGTGCAGATGAAGAAGAATGGCAGCATTTCAAAACAGCATGAGTGAGGTGGACTATAGAACAAATACATGGCCGCACAAGGTAGGCAAGTATGGTATATAAGGAAAGCTGGTGGTGGAATAGAGAAGTCCTAGAAGTCATTCAAAGAAAGAAGGGGTGCAGGAAAAAGTGGAGGATAGAAAAGATGGGCTAGGATGAGAGAGTAGTTGCAATAGCAAAGAACAAGGCATCAGAGGCACTCTACCAGCTATTGGAAAGTGACTCAGTAGATGACACAAAGAAGCTATCAAGTTGCAAGGCAAAGACAGAAAAATAAAGAAGGTAGTCATCAGACATCCTTCATAAGGGATGTCAGCAACTACCTGCTCATCAGTCCACAAAAGATCAAAGAAAGATGGAAAGAATACTTCCAGCAACTTCTGAATAGAGGAAATCCTGAAGAAGCTGTACTGCCCCAGACACAACCTATGATGAAATTAGAACAGCAGCCCACCCTAGAAGAAGTAAGAACAGCATTAAAGAAAATGAAGTCAGAGAAAGCAGTTGGTTCTTATGAGGTCACAGTAGATATGATCAAGCTATTGTGTGATTTCTGAGAGAAATGGTTTCTGAGGGTACTCAGAGCAGTATGGAGAGAAAGACATATCACACATGACTGGAGAATAAGCATACATGTGCTAGTGTACAAGAAGAAAGGGGCCATTCATAACTGTGCGCAGTATAGAGGTATCAAACTCCTGCCACAATGAATGAATGTTCTGGAGGGTTGACTGATAAATAAATATGCAGTGTAGAGGAAAGTAAGATGGGAGATGAGCAGATCGGATTCAGATCAGGATGCAGCACAACTTACCCGATGTTTGTAGTAAAACAGATAGTTGGGAAGAATCTAGAGATGAAAAGAGTGTCCAACTGGGCATTCCTAGACTTGGAGAAAGCATATGTCAATTTCACAGGAAAGCTTATTTGGGCATTCCTACACTGGTTTGAAGTCCCAGAAACATAGGTGGGATTAGTGCAGGCTGTGCACAAGGACACAATGTCTTAAGTGTGACCAGTGTTCAGTCTCACAGATGAGTTTCCAGTGGGAGTGGGTATGTATCAAGGTTCAACAGTAAGCCCTCTGCTGTTCATACTGGTGATGGACTACAATAGCAATCAGATGTGAGGGGCAGATTAAAGAAGTTTCTCTATGCAGTCAATGTTGCATTACAGGCACAGACATAGAATGCAAAACTAAAGGCTCATGGAATGAAGATGAGTAAAGATTACACAGCGATAATGGCAGAAAATGGAGGAAATCAGAAGAAGGTGAGAAATGAAATATAAGGGAAATAGTAGAAGAAGTTAACAGCTGCAAGTATCGGTGAGGGTTAGGTGAGAAGGAAGTCTGAATAAGGAGGTCAAAGCTAGAAACAGAAAGTCTGCAGGCAACTGGTACAGTCTGTCAAGGCAAATATATGACAGAAGAATGCCAAAGAAGCTGAAATGCAGGGTATACAACACATTGGTGTGACCAGTACTGCCGTATGGTACAGAAACCTGGCCAGTGAAGGCAGGGCTGTTGAAGAAGTTAGAAGTGATGAAGATGAAGTGCCTGAGATGGGTGGTAGAGTCCATACTGTGAGACTGATGAAGAAATGTGGACGTCAGAGCAGAAGTCAATGTTTCTCCAATTACAAATTTCACTGGTTTGGACTCATATGCAGGAAAGCAGAAGGCAATCTGGTGAAGAAGATTTGGGCCAGACATGAAGGAGACAAGAGGAAATGAGGGCACCCAGCAAAGAGATGGATGAATTGTGAGAGAGACGACCTGCAACAGACATGACTATCAAAGGAGGTAGAAGAGTGGCATTGAATTGAGAGAGAGATGGTGACAGTCAACGTGACACCCCAATCCCATGTAGAAAATGGGGAAAAGGGGGTTGTTGATGATGATGATGATGATGATGGCCATGGTCCTATTCCATAAACACTAGGTGCAAATATTTTTATCACCACATGCATAATATACTTTCTCTTGTCCACTTTTGCCATATATCATCCATTGCCATATATATTCCCCCTCCCCTCCACAATCATTTTGATTCCCTCTGTATAAGCAGTATGGCCACAGCTCTCCTTCATCCCTTGAATATTCTATAGAGAATAATTTCTCAGTTTCTTTATCTTCCTAAATTTTCTACTGTAGTAATAATTTCTCCCTATGCTATCTGGTCAGCCTAACACATACTTTTCCTTTTTATGGGATATGAAATTTCCTATATTCCTTGAATGAATATTAAGAATCCCTCCCCTGCTGTTACTTCCTGATTCATCTGCTGCCCTCGCTCATTGAACCATTGCTTCCCTTAGTACACCATGGCACCCGTTCATCCCAGGGTCTTCTTCAATGCTAAGTGCAATACCATTAAACTGATAACTGTGATCAGACTTCTTCAAAACTCTGTGATTTTCTCACTAATAAAGCCACTCAGTATCATTCTTATTCCCCTCCTTCACTGGTGAACCAAATATCACATTAATGTCATGTCTCTATGACCTTTATACCAAATATCACATTAATGTCATGTCTCTATGACCTTTATACCAAATATCACATTAATGTCATGTCTCTATGACCTTTATTCCCTTCCTCAAGCTTAACTACTCAAAAAATGAAGGCAGTTTAACATTCCTTATCATTCTGAGATTATTATCTGTCCTCATCAGCATGGCTTTTTCTGTTTCAAGGGTCACTGCAGAGGCTACTGCCACTTCTGTCTACATCTGAGCTGACCTTCAATAGACATTATGACCCCTCCAGGTGCTGGTCATTTATCCCTATGTATTATTTATCAACCTAGGTATGCATATTCTTTTATTCACCTTTGTCCTAACACTGTGTTCTATCACATGAAAGCCCCTAGTCATATTTTATATACCTATCCATGTTCTTAAATCTAATGCATTTCTACCTAAAGAGCAGTCATTCATAAAATACTTTCTGACTTTTTGGCTGATCTAGAACTGCTGACAACAAAATTATCTTACGCAAGCTACCTCAATATTCCAGCTTCAGGCCAACATGCTCTAGAAAATCCTTTGAACAAGAAACATATCCATATTTTTGACACAATGCCATATCGGAGTCAGCATCATGATTCATGGCATCAGAGGGCTGGCTCACTTCTGTGGTGTTCACGGATGGCATAAGGGAGAGGCATGTAAGTTGTCATCAGTGTCACACCTCCAGAACCTTATCTGACCTAAATGTCACCTTTACCATCACTCAAGAGATGCAAAAGTCAGTCACCTAGGCGCAGACAAATAGTAATCAGACCATGTAAGTGATACTGAGTTTGATGATCGGTCGATATGAAGGCCCTGCAGTTGCTGCAGTGACTGTAGGATATTCTGCAGCACTTGTAATGAGACACAACATACATGGACCCGATGGGCAGATGTGTCTGGTGAAGACAGTGGTGGCCTAATTCTTTGCCATTTGCATTGTGTATTGTAAAGAACTCCCCACCATGGCTGTGCAAGAGGAGGGATGCTTATTGCAGGATCACACAACAGGTTTGCATGGATGGCAAATATGCTTCTACAGATAGCAGCACCATACAGAATGCCCATGGCTGCCAATGGCCTTCAGTGTAAATGATCCCATCGATGTGCCTGATGCTCCACAATGGGCACATTCATCCATACATGCCAGCCTTCCTCCTGCATTTCAATGCCTGCCTGCATCACTATTGCTTTACTATGAGTAACCCATACCCATCCCAATTCATGGGCTGATGGATGTGTAGTTCTCCAGGACAATCCTCCTCCAGTCTTGACATTTCATGGACACATGGTACACACAGGCAGACATCCTCCCTATTACAAGAAGTACTCCCTGAAACTCTTCAACTTTCTGGGCATGAGTGTGGCTCTGCCTGCACCATCCATAACCCTCTCAACCTAAGCAAGCATTAGAGTCTCTTGCTACTGGGATCCACCATCTCCATGCAAAATAATGATGACTATGCCTTAGTTACCCCCTCTGGGTTATGTGAGTATGGTAAGGTCTGACTCACAGTGGGGTCAGTTAATGCACTGTAGTGGAAAACATGGGTATGTTAATGGATGCATCAGTTGTATTCTGTGTTTATCTTGTCATGACCTCTAGTTATTGACCAGATGCTACCCCTTCACCAATGCCATGACATATAGTGCCCATCAATGGTTCATATGATGGCCTATCACAGCCTGACCCTTTGCTATCTCTGTAACTGGCTCCTCCTCATTTGCTACCACAGGTGTATTAGGCAGTTCACCTGTCTCTCCTTGTTGTAGCAGTTTTCACAGCATCCTGTTATGAAGCATGGCACAGATCACACAGCATCATGTTATGAAGCATGGCAAAGATCACACAGCATCATGTTATGAAGCATGGCATGGATCACAGATATCTTTACACAGTTGAGCATGCTGCACTGCACCACCAGATGCATCCAGTTTGCCCAAGTGGGCCTTCACTACTCTGAAAACACACATTTGATGATGTTACATATCTTTGGTTTTGATATACTAAACAGTATCTCTGACTCATTCCAGATGTTGCAGCAATACCATAAATAGCATAAGGCAAAGGGATAGCTGCCGTGGGTGCACCCTCTATGGGTTGTGATTTGCATTGCTTTAGAGCTGCTGATAATGTGCAAGTGCAGTGCTGGAATTAATTTTCTCAGCTGTGGCTTATATTGCAACTGATGAAATGAATACAAGAATTTTTTAAACACATTTTTGGACTTCCACTTCATAATCTTTTTTTTTGTTTGTTTGTTTTGCTTTGATTTTTCAGTCATCCACCATACTATGAGTGATCTGATCTCCATGTTCATGCAATTATGACACTAGATTATCATGTTTTTTTTGTATTTGGCAATATGTCCAGCACCCCTAAGAAAAATCCCCAAGGAAAGTCACCTCACATGAAATTGTGTTGGTCACATGTGTGCGAGCTATAAAAATGATGGCAATGCATTGTTTACAATACCCTGTGCACTGAACACCACCTGACAGCTGATGGAGTAGATGTCCTTTCGTTAGATATACCAGACATCACGTGGAGCAGATGGGCCTTGTTATCGATGTGGGTGAAGTTAATGTCTCCCAGGACTTCACAAGAATGGGCTACATCATAATACAAGTGCACAGTGGTGCTTCTGTGCTGTGTGAGGAAACCAGATATGTTCCTCTGTATGATGCAGCATCACATCCAAACATGCTCCTTCGTATGACGCAGCATCACATCAAGGAAGTGGTATGGGGTTTGTGAGGCTGAGGCTTTCAAAATGTCTAGTGTGTCCCCTGGCTGCTACTAAAAAGTCTCTGAAGCAAGAATGGCTAATGCAATGCAAACCTTGATATCCACTGGGATATGCAGTTCATGCAATTCCCTTGATTCCATATAAGGACTACACATAGCTACTAGCTCTTGACTACTTCTGATTGGTCAGTGTGTGTGGAACAACCCCAGATGGCCTGGTTATTGTTTTGATGCATAGCTGGCTTTAGGCACCAGCAAACCCTGCGGTCGCTGGGGGCCTGCTGGTCCTGGGGGGCTCCCAACCACAGCAAGTTATCTTATCTTGATATTTTGTAACATCTGTCAAACCAACAACAGCTAGTACAACAATCGTGTATACTTAATAAAGCAGGTAAGTAATAATAACTCATATTTATCTCCTTCAAAATTCAAACATCTTTAGTTATAGTAACAGCATTTTGTCAAGTAACAAGCTTTACAATTTCATTAAATATTTTACCAATGACATAATGCCCTGGCCTAGGTTAAGCCCTGATGGTGGACATCTTCTTCACTAAAATTAACAACATAGCCAGTTTTAGGTAACTGCAATAACTGTGGCTGGTGGGGCCCCTTAATCATCAATGATTATGTGGGGGCTCTACAAAAACTGCTGTTGGTTGGGGAAAAAAATTGAGAAAAGAAAAGGAGAAAAAATGTATTAAGTTTCAATTATACTCTTTAACGTGAACAGGACTGTGCTATGACCCTGTCAGGACAAAGCTGTAATGAACATAAGCAAAGTAAGCACTGCAGAGATCAGCAGCCCAGGGTGACCAATCTCATTGCAAACTGTGGAGTTTAAGAAGAGCTGATGCTTCTAATCTTCAGAAATGGTTTCTACTTCAAGGTTTTTATACATACTGGCAGAACAACTGATATTGCAACTCTCAACATCTTTGCTGAAGAATTCTGTTCAGTGATAAACATAATAGCATAATAAAGTCTCAAAATGAGGAACATTTTATATATTACTCTAATTCATTTAAAAAGTTACTATAAACACATTTTACATCAACATGCATTTTTAGACAATAAGTATAAAACTCTGATGACTGGATTTATTGTGACAAAACAAAATTATGAGACAAAATCAGGAATATCTGTGAAATCAGGGACAGTGATAGGTATTAACTTACTCCTCACTGAGGTAAATAAAACTGACTTATCTCTGTTGCTGTTTGATGACGGCTAAACAGCAATCACTGATCTTGTGTAGTAGTACTAGTGTTGTACAATGTACTTACTGAAATAAGTACAAAATTAGCATTGCTGTGGTGTGTGTGTGTGTGTGTGTGTGTGTGTGTGTGTGTGTGTGTGTGTGTGTGTGTGTGTGTGTGTGTGTGTGTGTGTGTGTGTGTGTGTAAAAAATATCACAGATTTTTATCAATGCACATATCCAATAATGCCGGAACACACACAGTATTCTTCAGGGTATCAATAAAAATGTAACTAACAAGTGAATATATTTCAAAAGTAAGGCATAACATATATCACAGAGCATTCAGACACTTAGATCTTCTAGGAATCTGGTGGCCCCCACTCCCTAAACTGTATAAATGGATACAGGAGGCTCCCTTAATCATCCTTGACTGTGGGGACCCCAAAAAAGCTGTTTTTGGTTGAGGAAAAATGATGAGAATAAACTGCTTTCATTTTCTGATTGCACTCTTTAGCCTGAATGGAGTTATGATACGACTGTTAGGATAAAACTGATAATAGCTTTTGTCCTCAACCACAAACATTCTAAACCATCCCTGCTCAGATGGTTGTGTACGGAACCTTACTGTAGGTTATGTGGGTGCTGGGGATTGTGTAGTCATCATTTCCTTTACTTTTCTAACAGACCTCAGAGGTATACAAAGAAGGTTACTTTAGCTCCTGTAGGGGCAGTGTACTGCCCAGTAGCAGCAAAGTAGAATACATTATTGCAGTCATTATTTATTTTCACTTTCCTCACAATCAAACATCAGGCACATATACAGCTGGTTGCCTTTGGGGGTTAGGATCGAAGAGTAAGTAGGCATGCTATGTATATGTATTTCAGAAGTCACTTGAAATATATGACTGTGGCCATTTGAACCTCTGCTTTCATACCAATCTAACACCAGAGGGTTGCATAGGCAGTGACTGTCTTTTTGGGAGGATTAGGGAGGCAGGCAGTATTCCCATACATGATCTGTGTATCCTCACAACAATTGACTTGTTAATTTATTTTGAGCTACTATTTTTGTCAGCTTTGAATTTTAAGCTTTGAATACAACTTGTCTTCATTGAAAGAAAAAAATAAGACTGAAATTCTTTTTTCTTACTCACGATTTTTGTTTAGGCCACTTTTGGATTAAAAGGTTGGGAAATGCTCTGGCTTCTGGGGGCACCGGCTTAATTGAGTTATTTCCTAAATGGTTATTACTGTGCTGTCTTGGTCAAGAAAGTATATTGAAAAGATGGAAGGAAAACTAAAGCTGAACAGCAACATTGAATTTCTTTCCTTAATCATCATTTCTGTTCAAGCCATCACTGGGTAAAAAAAATAAACTTAAAAAACACTTTAGAGCATATATAAAGTTATGGCTTCTTGAAAAAGCTGAAGAAAAAAGGTAAAATGTGATAAATGGAAGAAAAAAAAAGTAGTGTGCATAAGTGGGAAGCCCAACATGGGGGAAACAGAGGGGAAACTCTGGAGGGTGTGTGTTTTTTTTTTTTTTTTTTTGGCGGGGGCTGAAACCGTAAGCAGTCCCTAGGATTCCGTTGCACATTAGTTCTCCCCTGTACATAGAGTTGTTGTAATGTATCCTTGTTACACCTAAATGCCAGTAACTGTAAAATGTCCCTTTGTGAGATGGGCCAACACAGTGTGGTATGTATGCCTGTTGTAATAAGATCATTGTAGCTACAGATCAGTCTGTGTGTACTACTCCTAAAAGCCTGCAGCATGAACTAAAAAGATGGATAGAAGTGGTGGCAGTGACAGTGTGGATACTTAGACTGAAAGTGCCCAGGGGGCCCCCAACTTGACATTTGCTGGGGGCCCCCAAAATGCTTACACCGGCCCTGTTTTGATGCAAACCTCTTCAGTTTTAATTTTAGACTGCTGCGCAACTCAACTCTCTGTTGTCCAAGCTGCTATACATACTATCCATAGCATCTACCAGAAGAAGGTTACAACAAGATTACAAACGCCTGCATCACCAGGGACAAGACTGTTGATCACCAATGAGTCTGTGATCAGCTTGAAATTAGTGCTCTATTGTGCTGCTGTTTTAGTTCTGGTGAGAGGGGGAGCAAGGGGTATTGATTCCTAGCGGCATGCAGCTTCAGTAAGACCAGTATTAAAAGTAGCCGGTTAGTAGCCTATAGGATTCACCACATCTAATATTGGTCAATTCACTGAGTATAATTCTAAATACTTCAGCCATAAATCTTCAGGGCCTACTATAGAAGTCTCCCTGCAGCCTCTCGGTACTACAGTCTGTTACTCTCACTGGCAGACATTCTCACAATCAACTTACAACCGCTCAATTTTATAAAATAAGCAACTCTACA